>NW_025890803.1:0-2332 GCF_002878395.1 Capsicum annuum
CCAAACCCCGGACCCACCCCCAAAATTATGCGCTATAGAAACTAATTTGGCATAAAAATGCCCCGTTCGTGTTATTTCGCCCGTTTGTCCACCCAAATGACCCCAAAAATTTAAACAGACTACACTGGGATGATCCCCAACCTCCCTGGCATGCCCCGTTCAATTTTTGGCCAACAACATGCCCGAACCCTTGGCCCACCCCTAAAACAGGTGGCTATAGCATACCGATTTGGCCCGAAATTGCTCCGTTCGAGCTGTTTTGGCTGTTAGTCCACCAAAATATCCACAAAAATTTAAACGGACTATAATGGGATGATCCCCGACCTCCATGGCATGCCCCGATTGATTTTTACCCCACAGCACACCCGGATCCTGGACCAACTCCCGAAACCATGGGCTATAGCACACTGATTTGGCCTAAAAATGCCCCATTCACCGGTTGTCCACCCAAATAGCCATGAAAATTTAAACGGACCATAATAGGATGATCCCCAACCTCCCTGGCATGCCCCGGTCAATTTTCGAGAAACAGCACGCCTTGACCCCAGGCCCACCCCTAATACCGTGGCCTATAGCACACTGATTTAACTCAAAAATACCCCGTTCGCGCCGTTTCTCCAGTTTGTCCACCTAAATGGACTCAAAAATTTAAATGGACAATACTAGGACTATTCTCAACCACCCTGGCACGCCCCGGTCAATTTTTAACCCACAGCACGCCCGGACCCCGGGGCCACCCCCAAAACCGTTGGCTATAGCATACTGATTTAGCTCAAAAATGCCCGTTCGGACCATTTCACCCATTTGTCCACCCAAATTGCCATAAAAATTTAAATGGACCACACTAGGATGATCCTCAACCTCCCTGGCATGCCCCGATCAATTTTTCGCCCACAGCACACTCGGACCCCGGGACCACCCACGAAACCATGGGCTGTTACACACTGTTTTGGCTCAAAAATGCCCCATTCGTGCTGTTTTTCCTGTTTCTCCACCCAAAAGGCTAAAAAAATTTAAACAAACCACACTGGGATGATCCCCAACCTTCCTGGCATGCCTCGATCAATTTTGGGCCTATAGCACGCTCGGACCTTTGTCCCACCCCCAAAATTGTGGGTTATAGCACACCGATTTGGCTTGAAAATGCCCCGTTCGCATAGTTTCACCTATTTATCCACCCAAATAGCCACTAAAATTTAAAGGGACCATACTGGGATGATCCCCAAACTCCCTGGCATGCCTCGGTCGATTTTCAACCCACAACATGCCTGAACCCCGGGCCCATCCTTGAAATCGTGGGCTATAGCACACCAATTTGGCTCGAAAATGCCCCATTCGCGCTGTTTCGCTCATTTGTCCACCCAAATGGTCACGAATAATTAAACGGACCATGCTGGGATAATTCCCAATCTCCCTGACACTACTCAATCGAATTTTGGCCCACAGAAAGCCCGGTCCCCTTTCCCACACCAGAAATTATGGGCTATAGAATACTGATTTGGCCCAAAAATGCCCCGTTCGCACCGTTTCGCCCGTTTGTCCTCCAAAATGGCCACAAAAAATTAAATGGACTACACTGGGATAATCCTCAATCTCCCTGGCATGCCCCAGTCGATTTTCAGTGCACAACACTCCTAGACACCAATCCCACACCCAAAATCGTGGGCTATAGCACACTGATTTGGCCCAAAAATGCCTCATTCGAGCTGATTCGCCCGTTTGTCTGCACAAAAGTCCATGAAAATTCAAACGGGCCTTACTGGGATAATCCCTAACCTCCCTGGCATGCCCTGGTTAATTTTTGGCTTACAACACGCCCGAACCCCGGGCCTACCCCCAAAACCGTAGGCTATAGCATAATGATTTGGACCGAAAATGCCCCGTTTATGCCGTTTCGTTCATTTGTCCAGCCAAATTACAACGAAAATTTAAATGGACAACACTGGGATGATTCCCAACCTTCCTGGCACTCTTCGGTCGATATTCAGCCCACAGCATACTCGGAACCTGGGTCCACCCCCGACACTGTGGTCTATAGAACACTGATTTAGCCCGAAAATGCCCCGTTCGTATCGTTTTGCCCGTTTTTCCATCAAACGGCCATGAAAATTTAAACGGACCATACTGGAATGATCATCATCCTCCCTGGCATGCCCCGAACAATTTTTGGCCCATAACATACCCCGACCACGGGCCCACCACCAAAACCGAGGGCTATAGCTTACCTATTTGGGGCAAAAATGGCCCATTTTCATCGGTTCACACGTTTATCCACCCAAATAGCCACAAAAATTTAAATGGACCATATTAGAATGATCCTCAACCTCCCTGG
>NW_025890804.1:0-20593 GCF_002878395.1 Capsicum annuum
TGGTTGCTAAGAGAATCTATAGGGGTTGTGCGGTGTCTATTGGTAGTACATAGACTTTGGTGGGATTTCGATGTTATTTTAGGGATGGATTGGTTACACTCTTGTTATACATCCTTAGATTAAGGGTTGCTCCCTAGCTCCTAGGGGAAGACTTATTTCTTATCTTATATCTTGGAGGTTAATCTACAAAGGGCATGTCAATTACTTAGTCCGGGTTAAAGATTCTAACTTGGAAGGTCCTTCTTTACATCTGTTTCTAGTGGTAAAAACGTTTTCCTGAGGTCTTTGCAGATGATCTTTCTAGTGTTTCTACGAATGGGGAGATTGAGTTTGGTATTGATTTGGTTCCGTACACTCCTCCAATATCTATTCCTTCTTATAGAATGGCTCAGTCTGAGTTGAGGGAAGTCAAAGAGCAACTTAAGGATCTTCTAGATCAGGGGTTAATTCATCCTAGTGTATCCCCTTGGGGTGTACCAGTTTTATTCATGTGCAGAAAAGATGGTTTCCTTCGGATGTGCATTGACTATAGATATTTGAATAAGGTAGCAATTAAGAACAAGTATTCTCTTCTGAGAATAGATGACTTGTTTGATTATTTATAATGTGCCAAGTTCTTTTCTATGATAGATCTTTGGTCTGTATATCATCAGCTTAAGATTAGGGAGGAGGATATCCCTAAGACAACTTTTTATACTCGATATGGTCCCTTAGAGTTCTTAGTTATGTCATTCGGTTTCACTAATGCCCGACAGTATTTATGGATTTGATGAATAGGGTTATTAGGCAGTTTCTAGATCTTTGAGAAGCTTAAGGACAAGTTAACTTCGGCTCTAATTTTGACATTACTTGAAAGAATTGAGGGGTTTATGGTTTATTATGATGCATCCCGGGTGGGACTTAATTGTATTTTGATGCAACATGGGAAGATGATTTCCTATGCTTCTAGGAAGTTGAAGGCTCATGAGAAGAATTATCCTACTCATGACTTGGAGCTTCTTGCGATGGTCTTTGCTTTGAAAATCTGGCGGCATTATTTGTGTGGAGTACATATGGATATCTTTTTTTATCATAGGAGTCTACAGTATGTGTTCACTCAAAAGGATCTAAATATCAAGCAAAGGAGATGTTGGACCTTCTCTAGTACTATGATATGAGTCTTCACTACCATCCAGGTAAGGCTAATATTGTTGTTAATGCTTTTATAGGTTGTCCATGGGGAGTTTAGCTCATGTGGCAAAGGGGAAGCGGGAGTTGGTAAGGGATATTCACTACTTAGCTAATCTTGGGTTCTGTCTTTTAGACTCTGAGGATGGTGGTGTGATCGTATAGGAATTAGTTCGGTCATCTCTCAGTGCAGAGATCAAGGAGAAGAAAATTCTAGATCCTATCTTGATAAAAATCAAGAGCCATGTTGGTGGGAAAAGGGTGATGGTGTTTGAGATCAGTAGTGATGGTACCTTGAGGTCCAAGGGCGATTATGCATTCTTGGCATTGATTAGTCGTGACAAAGGGCTTTGGCTGAGGCACTTGAATCGAGCTATGTTATTCATCATGGTTCAACAAAAATGTATCATGATCTTTAAGAGATGTATTGGTGGAATGGAATTAAAAGGGATGTGGCTGATTTTGTGGCCAAGTGTTTAGTGTGTCAATAAGTGAAATTTGGGCACATGAGGCCTGGTGGGTTGTATGAAGAAATGGAATTTCCAGAATAGAAATGGGAGGTAACCAATATAGACTTTGTTACTGGTGTTCCTCGATCTCGATACCAATTTGATTTGGTTCGGGTTATCATGGATAGGATGACAAAGTGTGCTCACTTCTTGCTAGTCCAGACTAGTTTTTTGGCTGAGGACTATGTGAGGTTGTACCTTTAGGAGATTTTAAAGTTGTATAGGGTACCTATTTTGATTATTTTTTGTCATGATAAATAGTTTTCATCTTACTTCTAGCAGTCTTTTCAGAATGGATTGGGTACTAAGGTTAGTCTAGGTACTACTTTTCATCCACAAATAGATGGACAAGAAAAGAGGACTATTCACACATTAGAGGATATGCTTCAAGCATGTGTGATTGATTATGGTGGCAGTTGGTCGAGTATCCACCTTTGGAAGAGTTTTCTTACAATAATAGTTATCCTTCTAGCATTGGTTTGGCCCTTCTGTGGCATTGAGTGATAGGAGGTGTTGATCTCCTATTGGATGGTTTGAACTAGGGAAGGCAGATATGTTCAGTCCAAATTTGGTTTATCAAGCTACGAAAAAGGTAAAAGTGATTCGGGAAAGGTTTAAGGCTGCCCAAATTTACCAAAAGTCCTATGCGGATGTAAGGCATAGAGACTTGGAGTTTGAGGTTGGGGATAAAGTGTTCCTAAAGGTATCTCCTATGAAGGGTGTAATGTGGTTCGGTAAAAAGGAGAAACTCAGTCCCTAGTATGTTGATCCTTATGTGATTTTGCGGATAGTTCACAACATGGTGCTTGAATTGGAGTTGCCTTCTATTTTAAGCTCCATTAATTTGGTACTTCATGTCTCTATGTTAAGAAAGTGTCTTGGTGATCCTTCTTCGGTAGTTTCCTTGGAAGGGTTGGATATCTCAAATTTTTTGTTTTATGAAGAGATATTGGTTGAGATCTTGGATCAATAGGTTCATTGATTATGGACCAAGGATATGGCCTCGATTAAGGTTCTATGGCGGAACCACAAGGTGGAAGAGTCTACATGAGAAGCAGAAGTGGACATAAAGTCAAAATATCCGCATTTATTTTCTGCTTCAGATATTCGTGCAGAAGGTATGTGTTCTTGATCACATCTTTATTTTCTAACTTTGTTAAAGGTTAGATTGATATTTAATAATGCAAATGAATCATTCTTGTGTTTGACCTACCTTGTTCGTCATTTGGGGATGAATGATCCTAGTGGGGGAGACTGAAACACCTGGGTTTGGCACGGTAATACCCCAAAATTCTAACCAATAGTGCAATCATGACTCAAGCTCATGAGAAATAAATTATAGTGTTTTGGTTGTTTACTAATCAAGGGTGATGTGTATTAAGGCCTCAAAGATGTCCTAACGATTAGGTGAATCAAAACATTCCTTACCGATTGAATTCTTGGAAAAGATATTGCCATATTCAACTTTTAATGGGTATATCTCTCGTTATACTATGAATTATTGAGCTCATGACATAGCAAATGATAGATAATTTAATTATCTTTCCAACGATACCAATTTTACCAAAAAATGGTATCGGAGCAAAGAGTTATGCCTATTTTACTCTAGCATGTCAGGCTAAAAAACTGAGTGACGACATTCATGATAAGCTGTCACAAGCGTGATGACTTATCACCTATGTCATCAACCTTAGGCAGATTTCCACCCCTAGTGACAATATATTGTGATAATTTATCATGAGTATGACGACTTATCACCAATGTCATCAACCTTAATCAGAAAATCATAAATTCCACCCTTTTATGATGACATTTCGTGACAACTTATCACTAGTATGACGACTTGTCACGAATGTGGTCAGCTATTTTTTTTTAGCAATTAAGGGATGTTTTTTCAAGAGTATTTTGGTCTTTTCTCATCTTTTGGAAACCTCTATAAATATGAGAATCCTCCTCCAAACCCTAATTTCTCCATTTTCTCTTCTAATTGTCTTAAGAAAAATATATCTAGGGTTTCATCAAGAATATTAATCTTCCAAAAATCATCCATAAATCTTCAAGATTTCTTCAAGAACCAAGTTCTTCATAGTGTAAGCTTCAAGAATTATTAGTTACAAGTGCAGACAGAGTCTCAAGGACTAGAGTTCATCCAATTTCAAAGATTAAGGTATGTGGGGTTTGAACAAGAACACTTCTTTTGTTCTTGTGCCCAAAGATTTAATTTCTACTATTGAATTTCATGAATTTGCAAGTGGGTTTACACCCAAATTACTTTATTAATGATTTATGAGATTTGAGTTGTTCAAGTTTAATATACAAGATTATTTCATCATTTTATTTCTTAAATTAAAAACTTCTGCCATGAGTTGAATATTATTATTATGAATTGATGATTTCTCAATCATTTGAGATAAGTGTCATGATTTAAGCTTTTCTATGAGAAGTTTGATTATTGAATATGTATTGATCTTTGAGCTTGAGAGTCAAGAATGAGTTCTTTGATGTTTTCTTGAAGTTTTTGACATTTTATATGAGTTAATAAGCAAGTACACTTAATGTTGAGAAAGATTGTTTGAGTTTGAGTAGAGTTAGGAATCCACAATTGTTTTGATTTAAAGATGAGAAATATTTATGATTTGGTCTCTATGGTAGACCCTTAAGTTGATTAAGGTGGATTTCCTGACGCGTTCTAAGCTTAAGTCTGGGAGTAGTATTCAGCACCGAGCGGGAAGTGTGGGTTTAGCGCATCCTACTTCCCCAGAACTACATGCCACCGTAGGATTAAGAGTAAGGGCCAAAGGCCAAGACAGTGATAACTAAAGTTAAAGTTCTACTCCAATGGCAAGGATAGAACAGCTCTCCCCAACATATGCAAGACGTTGGACTCCATGTAACCTCATATGGTAAATGTCAGTTATAAGAAACTCCCCAAGTCCATAATAGTACAAGTTTCATGATTTACCGAGTCACTCTAAGTCATGAGTCAACGAGTTTTAGTTGAGTCCAATGGTTTATGAGATTTCATAAGCATATGTTATTATTGATGATTTATGGAAACTATGTTTCACGTAATTCAAGTGAAGAGAGTCATTAGTGTCAACATGCACAATTTTCTTATACAATTATGATATTATTTAAAATATTGTCTGCACCCCCACATACTCAGTACATTCCAAAGTACTGAGTCACATACTCTTCTGTGTTCTATACTTCCTCGTAATGTAGGTTTAGGTGCTCAATCTCAGTGGCGATAGTGATTTTTGAGTACCTCCATCTACATTTCTACAGTTGGTGAGTCCTCATGGTTCGAGGACCTATGCCCCTAACTTTTGATTTTACTAGAAGATGATTACTTTTTTTCAGTTCAACACGAGCCAGTTGGAGATCTGTCCCAATGGCTCCTCAGTCTTATATAGTAAAGGCTTGGTTAGACTAAAGTAAAGTGTCAGTATGTACAGAATTATAGTATTTGGATTGTGCAGGCTAGTTTCTTATCTTATTCCAGTATGTTCATAATATGTCCTTCTCTCTTATTTTAGCATGACTATTGTCAAAGTGAGTTCTAGAAGTGATGACCGGCTTAGAGGGTTAGCATAAGGCCATGTGTGGCCTTAAGCACCGTGTGACACCTCGGTATGGGATCTTGGGGCGTTATAAGCTTGGTATTAGAGCCTAAGGTTTAAAGAGTCCTAGGAAGTCTAACAAACCGCGTTACATGGAGTCTTGATCATCGATGTATAGCGCGCCACATCTATGAGCAAGAGGATACGGAATGTTTTAGAAAAAGTCATTTCTATCTTTCTAAAGTATATCATGCCTTCAACTTTCTCTTTATCTGTGATTAACTCGTTCTCTCTTATAACAGAAAATGTCTTATCCTCGAGCTTGTAGAAATAACAAGCAACCTCAACCCATTGATCCTTTGAATGAGCATGTGTCTCAAGCGGAATTTTGAACAGTTTTTCAGGCGCTAGCCCAGGCAGTTACCACCAATACTCAAGCTAACACCCAGACTACTGTTCCGCCTCTACAAAAGAATAATTTTGCTACAGCTCGGGTTCATGACTTTATGCAGATGAATCCGCCTGAATTCTATGGGTCGAAGGTAGGTGAAGACCCACAGATGTATCTTAATAAGGTGAAAAATATTACTTAAATTATGCATATAATAAAGGAAAAAAGTGTGGAGCAAGCTTCCTATCGCTTGAAAGATGTTGCTTATGACTGGGTAGAGGTGTGGAGGAAAAATAGAGGGGAAAATGTCACTCCCATGAATTGGCAATTATTCCAGGATGCATTCTTGGACAGATTCTTTCCCCCAGGGATGATGAAAGCGAAACTAAAAGAATTTATGAACTTGAGACAAGGCTCCATGATAATTAAGGAGTATTGTCTTAAATTCAACCAGTTGTCTAAGTATGCTCCCGGTATGATGGCTGATTTCAGGACTAGTATGAGTAAGTTTTTGACTGGCGTATCGAGTTATGTTATAAAAGAGTGTGGATCTGCTATGCTCAATAGAGACATGGATCTTTCTAGATTAATGATACATTCTTAGAAAATTTAAGTAAACAAGGTGAAAAAAAGAAAGAGAATAAGAGGAAATAAGAGAGTTAGATCAGAGCAGCAGGGGCATCGTCAGACTAGACTTTCTGAAGGGATCCGCCCTCAGTTTCAGATTCGTTCATTTGTGGCAGCACCTTCATCAGCTAGTGCCCTGCATCCATAATCAGGTGGGATCAGGGTAATAGGCCTACTATGTCCAAGTCCCAGGATAGTGTAAGTAATAGACCTAACTATCCCTCATGTCCTAAATGTGGCAGAATGCATCCCGGAGAGTGTTCGGCTGAACAGAAAGTTTGTTTCTGTTGTGGTAAGTTAGCCACAGACTTAGAGATTGCCCATATACTAAACAGGGGAGCCGTGATGTTCGTCCCCAAAGTCAGGCTATCAGTGCCCCAACCCCTTTAGCTTATCCAACTCCTTCTCAAGGTGCCTCATCGAGTACTGTAAGTGATCAGTGCCAGAATCACTTTTATGCTATACCACCCCACCAGGAGCAGAAGGACCCCCTAGATATTATTACTGGTATGCTCTGTGTATTTTATTTTCATGTGTATGTACTGATGGACCCTGGGTCATGTTTTTCTTATGTGACTCCGTTGGTGGCTGTGAATTTTAAGATCAATGCTGAAAAGATTCTTAAGCCTATCCTAGTTTCTACCCAGTAGGTGAATCTGTTATAGCTAAATAAGTATATAAGAAGTGTCCTATCACTGCTCTTCACAGAGTCTTGTTCTCCGACTTGATTGAGTTAGCCTTGGTTGATTTTTGACATTATTTTGGGTATGGATTGGCTTCACTCTTGTTATGCATTTATAGATTCTCGTACCCGTGTAGTCAAGTTTCAGTTTCCTAATGAGCCATCCTTAAGTGGTCCGGAAATTCTATATCTCCTAAGAGTCATTTCATATCCTATCTTAAAGCTAGGGAATTGATATCCAAGGGTTGTATCTATCATTTGGTTAGATTTAAAGTTAATAAGTCTGAGACTCTGACCATTTAGTCAATCAACATTGTTAATGAGTTTCTCGATGTTTTTTTGGAAAATCTCCCAGGGGTACCTCCCGATAGAGAGATAGAATTTGGGACTGATCTTCATCCCGATACACAACCTATTTCTATTCCTCAGTGTCGTATGGCCCCCGTAGATTTTAAGGAGTTGAAAGAGAAACTCAAATATCTTTGAGATAAGGGTTTTATAAGGCCTAGTGTATTTCCTTGGGGTGCACCCATTCTATTCATGCAAAAGAAAGATAGTTCATTGCAGATGTGCATCGACTATCGTGAACATAACAAGGTCAGAGTCAAGAATAAGTACCCTCTTCCTAGAATTGATGACCTATTTGATTAGCTGCAAGGTGCCAGCTATTTCTCAAAAATAGACTTGAGATCCGGTTATCACCAGCTTAAAGTTAGGGAGTGCGATATTCGAAAGATAGTTTTTCACACCCGTTATGGTTATTTTGGGTTCCTGGTCATGTCCTTCGGGCTAACAAATTCCCCAGTAGCTTTTATGGACCTCATGAATTGGGTGTTCAGACAGTACCTGGATATGTTTGTTATTGTGTTCATAGATGATATTCTTGTATACTCCCGAAGTGAGAACGACCATGCCAATCATCTCCAAATAGTCTTGCAAACCCTTAGAGATCACAAAAATTTGCCAAATTTAGTAAGTGCAAATTTTGGCTAAGGTCAGTTTCTTTTCTGGGCCATATTATTTGTTCTAAAGGTATTCGAGTTAATCCTTAAAAAATAAAAGCTATGAAGAATTGGCCTAGACCTATTTCCCCATAGGATATTAGGAGTTTTTTAGGTCTAGCTGGTTACTACCATTGTTTTGTTGAGGGTTTATCTTCTATTGCGTCTCCTTTGACTCGATTGACCCAAAAGAAAGTTAAATTCCTGTGGTCTGATTCTTGTAAGAAGAGTTTTCAGGAGTTGAAGACTCGACTCACTTTGGACTTTGTGTTGACCCTTCCTAATGGTATAGATGATTTTATAGTGTACTGTGATTCTTCTAGAGTTAGGTTAGGTTGCGTATTGATACAGAAGGGTAAGTTATAGCCTATTCCTCCAGGTAGCTGAAGCCGCATGAGAAGAATTACCCGACCTATGACCTTGATTTAGCTGCAGTGGTTTTTACCTTAAAAATCTGGAGACAATATTTGTACGGTGTTCATGTTAATGTCTTTATGGATCACAATAGTTTACAGTATTTGTTTACTCAGAGAGATTTGAATCTTCGATAGAGGCGATGGTTAGAATTGCTAAAGGACTATGATATGAATGTACTGTATCACCCGAGCAAGGCCAATATAGTGGCAGATGCCCTTAGCAGGTCATCCATGGGTAGTGTAGCATATGTCGAGGAAGATAAGAAGGAGTTAGCTCGTGAAATGCATTGCCTGGCTAGGTTGGGAGTTAGATTGCTTGATTCAGCTGAGGGTAATGTTTGGGTCAAGAGTAGTTCTGAGTCTTCTCTAGTTTCAGAAGTAAAGGAGAAGCAAGATATGGATTCTTGTTTGGTCAAACTAAAAGAGTTAGTTAAAGACCAAAAGGTGGAGGTTTTCTCCCAAGGGGAAGATGGTGTATGGAGATTTTAGAATAGATTGTGTGTGCCTGATGTTGATGATTTGAGGCAGAGAATTACTGTTGAAGCTCATGGCGCGTGATATTCTATTCATCCCGATGCTACCAAGATGTACCATAATTTGTGGAAAATTTATTGGTGGAATGGTATGAAAAAGGGTATAGCGAAGTTCGTAGAGAAGTGTACAACTTGCCAACAAGTTAAGATAGAGCACCAAAGACCCGGTGGAATGATACAAGAATTCAATAGTCCTACTTGGAAGTGGGAGGATGTGAATTTGGATTTTGTGATTGGTTACCTTCTTCTCGACATCATCATGATTCGATTTGAGTCTTTATCGATAGGTTGACTGAGTCTGTGAATGTCTTGCCAGAGCATACATCTTTCGCCATTGAGGACTATGCTAAGCTGTACATTTGAGAATTAGTCAGGTTGCATGGAGTTCCTTTGTCTGTTGTCTCTGACAGGGGTACTCAATTTACTTCTCATTTTTGGAGGGCTTTTCAGAAGTGTCTCGATACCCAAGTTCATCTTAGCTCTACTTTTCATCTGCAGACCGATGGTCAGGCTGAGAGGACCATCCAGACCTTGGAGGATATGTTAAAGGCTTTTGTTCTTGATTTCAAAGGAAGTTGGGGTAATATCCCGAGACTCTAACCATTAGTTCAACCATAAATCAAGCTCATGAGAAATAAATTATAATGTTTTGGGTTGTTTTCTGATCAAGTATGGTGTGTATTAAGGCCTTAAATATGTCCTAACGATTGGGTGAATCAAAACATTCCTTACGGATTGAATTCTTGGGAAGGATATTGGTATAGTCAACTTCAAACGAGCTTATCTCCCATTATAATTGGAATGTTTGAGCTCATAACCTATCAAAAGATAGATAATTGAATTATCTTTCCAACGATACAAATTTCGCCAAAATCCGATACCGGAGCAAAGAGTTATACCTATTTTACTCCAGCATGTCAATCTAGAAAAGGGTGACAACGTTTTTGACGGCTTGTCACATTTCTGATGACATTTCTGATGACGTCGTCATGTTTCTGACGACATCATCACCCTTAGGCAGAAAATCATAAAATTTGACCCTTTTGTGATGACATTTCATGATGGCCTATAACGGGTCTGACGGCCTGTCACGGATGTCATCACCTATTTGTTTTTAGCAATTTAGAGACGTTTTTGCAAAGGTATTTTGGTTTTTTTCCAATCTTTTGGAGGCCTCTATAAATATGAGAATCCCATCGAAACCCTAATTCCATCATTTTCTCTTCCAATTTTCTTGAGATAATATATCTAGGGTTATATCAAGAACATAAATCTTCCAAGTATCATCCATAAATCTTCAAAATTTCTTCAAGAACCAAGTTCCTCATACTGTGGGCTTCAAGAATTATTTATTTCAAGTGTGGGTAAAGTCTCAAGCACTAAAGTTCATCCAATTTTAAAGATTAAGGTATGTGGGGTTTTGAACAAGAACACTTCTTTCATTTATGTGCCCAAAGATTTAATTTTTGTTGAATTTCATGAATTTTTCAAAGTAGGTTTACACCCAAATTACTTTATCAAGGATTTATGAGATTTGAGCTATAGAAGATGGACACATATGACTACTTCATTGTCTTATTTCTTAAATTATGAATTTATGTCATGAGTTGTAAATTTTTATCATGAAATTATAATTTCTAAGTGATTTATGATAAGTGTCATGATTTATGTTTTTCAATGAGAAGTTTTTCTATTGAATATATATTGATATTGAGCTTGACAGTCAAGAACGAGTTCTATGATGTTTTCTGGAAGATTTGATACTTGATATGCTTTGATAAGCAAGTGTACTTGATGATGAGAAAGATTATTTTTGAGATTTAGTCGAGTTAGGAATCCACAAGTTGATTATGATTTACAAGTGAGAAATATATTTATATTTTGGTCTTCATGATAGACCCTTGAGTTGATTAAGGTAGATTTCCTAACGCGTTCTGATCTTAAGTCTGGGAGTAGTATTTAGCACCGGGCGGGAAGTATGGGTTCAACGCGTCCTACTTCCCCAGAACTACGTGCCACCATAGGATTAAGATTAAGGGCCAAAGGCCAAGACAGTTATCACTAAAGTTAAGGTTCTACTCCGATGGAAAGGATAGAACAGCTCTCCCCAATGTGGGAAAGACGTAATGTAAGCTCAAATTATTTATGTCGGTTATAAGAAACTCCCAAGTCCATAATAGTCCAAGTTCCATGAGTTACTAAGTCACTCTAAGTCATGAGTCAAAGAGTTTGAGTTGAGTCCAACGGTTTATGAGATTTATGAAGCATGTGTTATTATTGATGATTTATGGAAAATATGTTTCAGGTAACTCAAGAAAAGAGAGTTATTAATATCAACATACATGATTTTCTTATACATTTATTATATTATTTAAATATTGCCTACGCCCCCACATACTCAGTACATTCCTAAGTACTGATTCCCATACTCTTCTGTGTTCTATATTTTCTCGTGATGTAGCTTCAGGTGCTCAGTCTCAGCAGCGACATTGATCTTTGAGCACCTCCATCTATATTTGTATAGTTGGTGAGTCCTTATAGTTTGAGGACCTATGTCCTTTATTTTTGACTTGATAGTAGATGGTTGTTTATTTCCAATTCAGTACGGGTCAGTTGAGAATCTGTCCTAATGGCTCCTCAGTCTTATGTAGTAGAGGCTTTGTCAGACTAGAGTACCAGTATGTACAGAACTTTAGTATTTTAATTGTACAGGATAGTATTTCTTTGTATTCTAGTATGTTTATGACATGATTATTCTTACTTTTTACCACTTGATTATTGTCATATTGAGTTATAGAGGTGATGACAGGCTCAAAGGGTTAGCTTGAGGTCGCATGTGGCCTTAAGCACCGTATAATGTCTTGGGATGGGATCTTGGGGCGTTACAATCTTGGTGTCAGAGCCTAAGGTTTAAAGGATTCCGAAGAAGTCTGGCAAGCCGTGCTACGTAGAGTCTTGATCATCGGTGCGTAGCACGCCATATCTATTAGCAAGAGGCTATGGGATGTTTTTAGAAAAGTCATTTCTTTCTTTCAGAAGTCTTTCATGCCTAAGACTATTTCTCTCTGCTATTAATTCATGCTCTCTTATTACAGAAAATGCCTCCTCATAGAGATCGTAGAAACAACGAATAACCTTAACCTGTTGATCTTTTAAATGAGACGGTGACTCATACCGAATTTCGGGCGGCTTTTCAGGCACTAGCCTAGGCAGTTACCACCAATGCTTAGGCCAATGTTCAGGCCGTTGTTCCACCTCCACAAGAAGGTAATTCTTTGGTAGCTTGAGTTTGGGATTTTATACGAATGAATCCGCCAGAGTTTTATAGGTCAAGGGTAGGTGTAGACCCATAGATGTATCTTGATGAGGTGAAAAAGATCACCCAAATTATGCATGTAACAGAGGAAGAAAGTGTGAAGCTAGCTTCCTATCGCTTGAAAGATATTGCTTATGATTAAGTGGAGTTGTGGAGAAAGAGTAGAGGAGAGGATGCCACTCCCATGACTTAGCAGTTGTTCCAGGACATATTCTTAGACCAATTCTTTCCCCCAGAGCTGAGGGAAGCAAAACTAGAAGAATTTATGAACTTGAGACAAGGCTCCATGACAGTTAAGAAATATTGTCTTAAATTTAACCAGTTTTTCTAAGTATGCTTCCGGTATGATGCCTAATTCCAGGACCAGTATGAGTATGTTTTGACTAGCGTATCGAGTTATGTTATGAAAGAGTATAGGTCCGCTATGCTCAATAGGGACATAGATCTTTCTACATTGATGATACATGCCCAGCAGATTAAAGTTGACAAGGTGTAAGAGAAAGAGAGAGTGAGAGGGAATAAGAGAGTTAGATCAGAGCAGCAGGGTTATAGTTAGGGTAGATTTTCTAGAGGGATCCGCCCTCAGTTTTAGGGTCATTCTTTTATGCCAGCACCGTCATCAGCTAGTACTCCCACATCTAGAGTCAGGCAGAAGCAGGGTAATAGACCTACTGTGTCTAGGTCTAAGGACAGTGCGAGTAATAGACCTAACTATCCCCCATGTGCTAAGTATGGTAGGACGCATCCTGGAGAGTGTATAGCTAAGCAGAGAGGTTGTTTTAGTTATGGTAATTTGGGCCACTAATTTAGGGATTACCTATATTCTAGATGGGGGAGCCGTGATGTTCATCCCTAAAGTCAGGATATTAGTGATCCATCCCCTTAGGTTCGTCCTACTCCTCCTCAGGGTTCCTCAGCTAGTATTGTCGGTGGTCAACACCAAAATTGCTTTTATGCTATACCACCCCGCCAGGAGCAGGAGGATTCACCAGATGTTGTTACTGGTATGCTCCGCGTATTTCATTTTGATGTGTATGTGTTGATGGACCCTGGATCAACTCTTTCTTATGTGACTCCATTAGTGGCTGCAAATTTAGTGATCAAGACTCCGACCATTCATTCGATCAGCATTGTTAATGAGTTTTGTGATGTTTTTTCAAAAGATCTCTCAGGGGTACCTCCCGATAAAGAGATAGAATTTAGGATTGATCTTCTCCCTAACATGCAGCCTATTTTTATTCCTCCATACCATATGGCCCCCGTAGAACTTAAGGAGTTAAAAGAGCAACTCAAAGATCTTCTAGATAAGGGCTTCATAAGGCCTAGCGTATCTCCTTGGGGAGCACCCATTCTATTCGTGCAAAAGAAAGATGGTTCATTATGGTTGTGCATTGATTATCCTCAGCTTAACAAGGTCACAATCAAGAACAAGTACCCTCATCCTAGAATTGATAACCTATTTGATGATCTGCAAGGTGCTAACTATTTTTCAAAAATAAACTTGAGATCCGGTTATCATTAGCCTAAAGTTAGGGAGAGTGATATTTCAAAGATAGCTTTTCGCACCTGGTATGGTCATTTTGAGTTCTTGGGCATGTCCTTTAGGCTAACAAATACCCCAATAGCTTTTATGGATCTCATGAATCAGGTGTTCAGACAGTACCTAGATATGTTTGTTATTGTGTTCATAGATGATATTCTTGTATACTCCCGAAGTGAGAACAACCATGCAGATCTTCTCTAAATAGTCTTGCAAACCCTCAGAGATCATCAACTATTTGCCAAATTTAGCAAGTGCGAATTTTGGCTAAGGTCTGTTGCTTTTTTGGGTCATATTGTTTCTTCTAAAGGTATTCGAGTTAACCCTCAAAAGATAGAAGCTGTGAAAAATTGGCCTAGACCTATTTCCCCGTCTAATATTAGGATTTTCTTGGGTCTAGCTGGCTACTACCCTCATTTTGTTGAGGGTTTCTCTTCCATTGAATCTTCTTTGACTCAATTGAGCCAAAAAAATTAAATTTTTGTGGTCTAACTCTTGCGAGAAAAGTTTTTAAGAGTTGAAGACTCGACTCACCTCGGCCCCTGCGTTGACCCTTCCAAATGGTGTAGATGATTTTATGGTGTACTGTGATACTTTAATAGTTGGGTTGGGTTGCGTGTTAATGCAGAAAGGTAAGGTCATAGCCTATGCCTCCAGACAGTTGAAACCGCATAAGAAGAACTACCCGACCCATGACCTCGAGTTAGCAGTAGTGGTTTTTGCCTTGAAAATCTGGAGAGACTATTTGTACACTGTTCATGTTAATGTCTTTATGGATCATAAGAGTTTGTAGTATGTGTTTACTTATAGAGAGTTGAATCTTCGTCAGAGGCGATGGTTATAATTGTTAAAGGACTATGATATGAATGTGTTGTATCACCCAGGCAAGGCCAATGTAGTGGCAGATGCCCTTAGCAGGTCGTCCATGGGTAGTGTAGCATAGGTCGAGGAAGATAGGAAGGATTTGGCTCATGAGGTGCATCATCTGCTAGGTTGGGAGTTATATTGCTTGATTCAGCTGAGGGTAATATTTAGGTCCAGAGTAGTTTCGAGTCTTCTCTAGTTTTGGAAGTAAAGGAGAAGCAAGATATGAATCCTAGTTTGGTCAGACTGAAGGTGTCAGTTAAATACCAAAAGGTGGAGGTTTTCTCCCAAGGGGGAGATAGTGTATTGAGATTTCGGAATAGATTATGTGTGCCTGATATTGAAGATTTAAGGCAGAGAATCATGGATGAAGCGCATGGCGCATGATATTCTATTCATCATGGTTCTACCAAGATGTACCATGATTTGTGAGAAATTCATTGGTGGAATGGTATGAAAAGGATATAGCGAAATTCGTAGAGAAGTGTACAACTTGCCAATAGGTTAAGATAGAACACAAAGACCCGGTGGAATGATGTAAGAATTCAGTATTCCTACTTGGAAGTGGGAGGAAGTAAATATGGATTATTTGAATGGTTTACCTCCTTCTCGATGTCATCATGATTCAATTTGGGTTGTTGTAGACAGGTTGACTAAGAGCGCACATTTCCTACCAGTATATACATCTTTCACCACTAAGGACAATGCTAAGCTGTACATTCAAGAATTAGTCAGGTTACATGGATTTCCAATGTCTATTATCTCTGATAGGGCTACTCAATTTACTTCTCTTTTTTGGAGGGCTTTTTAGAAGGGTCTCGGTACCCAAGTACATCTTAGCTCTGCTTTTCATCCACAAACTGATGGTCAGGCTGAGAGGACCATCCGAACCTTAGAGGATATATTAAGGGCATGTGTTTTTTATTTCAAAGAAAGTTGGGATGAACATTTTCCATTAATTGAATTTGCTTACAACAATAGTTTTCATACTAGCATTGGAATGGCTTCATTTGAGGCTTTATACGGAAGATGATGTAGATTACCATAGGTTAGTTTGAAGTGGGTAAAGCCGTTTTGTGTGGACCTAATGTTGTGTATGAGACTATGGAGAAAGTTAAGCTAATTCGGGAAAGGTTTAAGACATCCCAGAGTCATCAGAAGTCATATGTAGATGTTAGAAGAAGAGCTCTTGAGTTTGAGGTTAACGATCTGGTGTACTTGAATATTTCACCCATGAAGGGGGTGAAAAGATTAGGTAAGAAAGGGAAGCTTAGTCCCTGATACATTGGTCCTTATAGAGTTTTGAATCGTGTTGGAAAATCATCTTACAAGATTGAATTTCCTACCGAGTTGTCAGTTGTCCTTCCTATCTTCCACATTTCTATGCTCAAGAAGCACATTGGTGATTCTGTTGTTTTTGATCCATCATAAATTTTTGATGTTCAGGATAGCCTTTCATATGATGAAGTTTTGGTTGAAATCCTAGATTATCAAGTTCGTAGACTAAGAAATAAGGAAGTTCCCTTAGTCAAAGTTCTATGGCTAAATCAATCAATCGAGGGTCCTACTTAGGAAGCAGAAGCAGATATGCAAACCAGATACCCTCATCTCTTCTCTACGAGTTCAAATTAAGCCGAAGGTACTATTCTTCCCTAATCCAATTTCCTTTTAATCCACTGTATTCGGGTATATGGTTATTCTCTCTATGATTCATGCATTTTGTGAAGTACTCAAAAGTTTAGAATAATGTAAGCCCTTTTAGTGAGTCGTTCCAGCTATACATCCTCATGTTCTCTAGTTCTTGGCCTATCTAGCCATATTCGAGGATAAATGTTTCCAAGGGAGAGATATTGTAATATCCCAAGACTCTAACCAACTGTGCAACCATGAATCAAGCTCAAGAGAAATAAATCATAATATTTTGGGTTGTTTACTGATCAACGATGATGTGTATTAAGTCCTTAAAGATGTCCTAATGATTGGGTGAATCAAAACATTCCTTACCGATTGAATTCTTGGGAAGGATATTGTTATAGTCAATTTCAAATGAGCTTATCTTTCATTATACTTGGAATTTTGATCTAATGCCCTATCAACGGATAGATAATTGAATTAGCTTTCCAACGATACCAATTTTACCAAAATCCGATATCGGAGCAAAGAGTTATACCCATTTTACTCCAGCATATCAAGCTGGAAAATATTTTGACAGCCTGTCACGTTTTTGACGATATTTCTGATGACATCATCACCTTTCTGATGACATTTCTAATGACGTCATCAGACTTAGGTAGAAAATCATAAAATTCGACACTTTTGTGATGATATTTCATGAAGGCCTATCACGGATCTAACGACCTGTTACGGATGTCATCAGCTATTTTTTTCAGCAATTTAGAGACATTTTAGCAAGGGTATTTTGGACTTTTTCCATCTTTTGGATTCCTCTATACATAAGAGAATCCCATCCAAACCCTAATTCCATCATTTTCTCTTCCAATTCTCTTAAGATAATATATCTAGGGTTATATCAAGAACACAAATCTTCCAAGAATCATCCATAAATCTTCAAAATTTCTTCAAGAACTAAGTTCCTCATACAGTGGGATTCAAGAATTATTTATTTCAAGTGTGGATAAAGTCTCAAGCACTAAAGTTCATCCAATTTCAAAGATTAAGGTATGTGGGGTTTTGAACAAGAATACTTTTTTCGTTCTTGTGTCCAAAGATTTAATTTCTATTGAATTTCATGAATTTTGCAGAGTGGGTTTACACCCAAATTACTTTATCAAGGATTTATGAGATTTGAGCTATACAATATTGACATATATGACTACTGCATTGCCTTATTTCTTAAATTAAGAATTTATGTCATGAGTTGTATATTGTTATCAAGAAATTATAATTTCTACGTGATTTATGATAAGTGTCATGATTTATGTTTTTCCATGAGAAGTTTGTCGATTCAATATATATTGATAATGAGCTTGAGAGTCAAGAATGAGTTCTATGATTTTTTTTGGAAGATTTGATACTTGATATGATTTGATAAGCAAGTGTACTTGATGATGAGAAAGATTAATCCACAAGTTGATTATGATTTGCAAGTGAGATGTATATTTATATTTTGGTCTTCATGATAGACCCTTGAGTTGATTAAGGTGGATTTCTTAACACGTTCTGAGATTAAGTCTGCGAGTAGATAGCATTACCTTAACACCTATGGTGGTATGTCGTTCTGGGGAAGTAGGTGGCATTGCCTTATTATCAGTATGCATGATTTTCTTATACATTTATGATATTATTTAAGTGTTTCCTGCACCCCTACATACTCAATGCATTCCCAAGTACTGATTCTCATACTCTTCTGTGTTCTATATTTTCTCATGATATAGGTTCAGGTGCTCAGTCTCAGTAGCGACATTGATCTTCAAGTACCTCCATCTATATTCGTACAGTTGGTGAGTCCTCATGGTTTGAGGACCTATGTCCCAAATTTTTTCTTGATAGTAGATGGTTGTTTATTTCCCATTCAGTATGGGTCAGTTGGGGATCTGTCCCAATAGCTCCTCAGTCTTATGTTGTAGAGGCTTTGTCAGACTAGAGTACTAGTATGTACAAAACTTCAGTATTTAGATTATACAGGATTGTATTTCTTTGTATTCCAGTATGTTCATGACATGATTATTCTTCTTTATTATAGCTTAATTATTGTCATAGTGAGTTATAGAGGTGATGACAGGCTCAGAAGGTTAGCTTGAGGTCGCGTCTAGCCTTAAGTACTGTGTAGGTCTTAGGATGAGATATTAGGGCGTTACAGTTGGGATGATCATTTGCCATTGATTGAATTCGCTTATAACAATTGTTTTCATGCTAGCATTGGAATGGCTCCATTTAAAACTTTGTATGGGAGGATATTTAGGTCGTTCGTAGGTTGGTTTGAAGCAAGTAAAGCCACTATGATTGGACCTGATGCTGTGTTTGAGTCTATGGAGAAAGTTAAGCTGATTCAAGAACGGGTGAAGACAGCCCAAAGTCGTCAAAAATTATATGCAGATGTGAGAAAAAGAGCTCTTAAATTTAAAGTTGATGATTTGGTCTATCTAAATATTTCACCCATGAAAGGGGTGAAAATTTGGTAAAAAAATGAACCTTAGTCCCAATTATGTTGGCCCTTATAGAGTTTTGCATCATGTGTGGAAAGCAGCTAATAAGATTGAATTGTATACCGAGTTGTCAGCTGTCCATCCTTTATTTCACGTATCTATGATTAAGAACCACATTGGTGACTCTGTTGTTGTTGATTCATCAAAAAACTTTGATGTTCAGGATAGCCTTTTATATCATGAAGTTCTGGTAGAAATCCTAGATTACAAAGTTAGTAGACTAAGAAATAAGGAAGTTCCCTTGGTCAAGTTTCTGTGGCAAACTCAATCTGTCGAGGGTGCTACTTGGAAAGCAGAAGTAGAAATTCTAGCCAAGTACCCTCACCTCTTTTCTATGAGTTTGGAGCGAGCAGAAGGTAATATTCTTTCTTAATTTCGCCCTTTTCTTATTAAAGATTCAGTTGTGTGTCTAATCACGAATTCATGCATTTTGAATGGTATTCAAAGGTATAAAGTGAAGTACACCCTTTGAGTGAGCCGTTCCAGCTATACTTCCTTATTTTTATTCTCTTGTTATTGGCCTATCTAGCAACATTTGAGGACGAATGTTTTCAAGGGGGACATATTGTAATACCCCAAGATTCTAACCAATAGTGCAACCATGAATCAAGCTCATGAGAAATAAATTAAAGAGTTTTGGTTGGTTTCTGATCAAGGGTGATGTGTATTAAGGCCTCAAAGATGTCCTAGCAATTAGGTGAATCAAAACACTCCTTACCGATTGAATTCTTGGGAAGGATATTGCCATATTCATCTTCAAATGATCATATCTCTCATAATACTATGAATTATTGAGCTCAATACATACCAAAAGGTATATAATTGAATTATATTTCCAACGATACTAATTTTTCCAAAATTTGGTATCGAAGCAAAGAGTTATGCCCATTTTACTCCAGCATGTCAGGCTAGAAAATTGAGTGACGACATTCATGATAAGCTGTCACAAGCGTGACGACTTATCACTAATGTCATCAGCCTTTGGAAGATTTTCACCCCCAGTGAAGAAATTTTATGATAAGTTGTCACGAGTGTGATGACTTATCACCAATGTCGTCAACCTTAACCAGAAAATAATAAATTCCACCCTTTTGTGAAAATATTTTGTGACGACTTATCACCAGTCTGATGACTTGTTACGAATGTCGTCAGCTGTTTTTTGTCAGCAATTAAGGGACATTTTTGTATGGGTATTTTGGTCTTTTTTCATCTTTTGGAAGCCTCTAGAAATATAACAACCCTCCTTTAAACCCTAATTTTTCCATTTTCTCTTCCAATTGTCTTAAGAAAAATATATCTAGGGTTTCATCAAGAATATTAATCTTCCAAAAATTATCCATAAATCTTCAAGATATCTTCAAGAACCAAGTTCCTCATAGTTTTGGCTTTAAGAATTATTTGTTACAAGTGCGGATAGAGTCTCAAACACTAAGAGTTCATCCAATTTCAAAGATTAAGGTATGTGGGGTTTAAACAAGAACACTTCTTTCATTCTTGTGCCCAAAGATTTAATATTTACTATTGAACTTCATGAATTTGCAAGTGGGTTTACACCCAAATTACTTTATTAATGATTTATGAGATTTGAGTTGTTCAAGTTTAATATACAAGATTACTTCATCATTTTTTTCTTAAATTAAGAACTTATGCCATGAGTTGAATATTGTTATTATGAATTGATGATTTCTGAATGATTTGAGATAAGTGTCATGATTTAAGCTTTTCTATGAGAAGTTTGATTATTGAATATATATTGATATTTGAGCTTGAGAGTCAGGAATGAGTTCTTTGATGTTTTATTGAAGTTTTTGACATTTG
>NW_025890804.1:23593-89735 GCF_002878395.1 Capsicum annuum
TATAGTGTAGCTTGATGTTGTCATTAGCTCAAGAGAATGGGGTTAAGAGGTTAGCCATAGGATTATGAGAGAGTCTGTAATCTAACTATTACTCTTGTTTTAGTGAAATTTATTGGTGAAATTCTACTTGGGTAGTTCGTGGTTTTACTCCTTTAAGAATGGAGTTTTGTATGTAAATATACTTTGTTATTTACTTTACTATTGTTTACTTTGTTTTCATCATACAAGGACCAGTTATTGAATCAAGTCCTTGTTGTTGTGTTAGACACGTATAAACCATCGATTAGTATCAAAGCAGTTCTTCCTAAAAATTTAACATCCAGAAAGGATCCTATTTTTGATGGAAACTCCAACAAATCTCAAGGAAGTGTCGTCAATAACTAGACCAGCAAGGTTTAATGGCCAATATTATAGTCGTTAGAAGATAAGGATGCATGATTTCATCATGGATAAATATAGTGAGCTATGGGACATTATCTGTGATAGCTCTCATGTGCCAAAGAGGTGATTAAAGAAGGTAAAATTTCACGATCTACTCCCAAGAGCAAGAAAGACTAAAATGAAGGTTATAGGAAGAAAATTGAGAAAACTTAGAAGGAAAAGAAAATTCTTGTTTGCAACATAGGACCTTATGAGTCCAACTGGGCCTTTGCTTGTGAAAATGATAATGATAAATAGGAGACCTTACAAATTGCTCATAAACGAACTAGTCACATCAAGTAATAAAAAATTGTTATGCTTATAACTCGGTATGATCTTTTCAAGATGCAGATGGTGAATGTATTCAAGATATGAACACTACTATAAGTATTTGGGAAAAAAGCATTCCAATGCACAAGTTGATCCAAAAATTTCTGAAAATCTTACCTCCATCTTGTGAGAGAAAGGTTAATGAAATTTATGAAGTTAAATATCTCCAAAAATTAACTTTGGATGAACTTATTGGGAATCTAGACATTATAAGTTTCAGAGAAAATAAAATTTAGAGAGAAGAGAGCCAAAGTAGGAAAAGAATATGGTATTAAAGGTTGGTAAAAGTGAGTCGAGTGGTGATTAACATGACATGGCATATCTCACCAGAAGATTGTAATAGATTATAAGAAGTGGAGGCTTCTCAAGCAGAGGTAATTGTAGAAAGAATATTAGAGAAACGAATGTTGTCATAAGTGTGGAAAACTTGGTCACTATATCAAGGAGTGTTTTTTCACAAAATGAGATACAAGGAAATTGTCAAGAATAATCCTAAGAAGACCCAAAGAAGGATCAAAGTCTCTAACATCATATGAGAAGAGAAGTAGGAGACAAAATTGTCAAGTAGGCCTTTGCTACTTGGGAAGATACTTTGAGTGGATCTAAAGAAAGGAATGATAAGCAAGATACTTATATGTTGACTATTGAAGATGAACTTACAAGGTTTGCCTACTAGTTTTCTCTCATGGAAAAATTTGATGAAGAAAAGAATGATGAGGTGAATCTTATTGATATTCAATAAAATTTAAAGAATTATTCTATTAAGGAGATGAGATCATTGACCAAATTGCTAATTGATGTCCATCATGAACTTATAAATGAAAAGGACTCCTTAATCATTGTTTTAAATGGGTCTAAAATTAAAAAAACCTTTTTTTCCTAAATAATTCATGATCTAGAAAATGTTATAAAAATGTTAAAAGTGAAAATGTTTCTTTAAAAATTAATCTCTCAAATTATTTTTGAAAAGTGCTCAAAAGAGAAGGTGCAGGCTGATAGCATTTTGATTGATCTTGAGGCAAAAATCAACAAGATTAGTCTGAATCTTGCTGCCTCGCCAGAACAAAACAATTATCTTGAAGAAAATTTGGCTAGAACAAAAGAGAAGCTTAAAAATCTCTCTATTAAACTACCTCTTCATAAATTGTTGTTGGCATGATTAATATGAAGCCCAACTCTAGCGAGCGTCTTGGTTTTAAAGAAAATAATACTCCTTATAATCCCCATAGCATGTATCTTTCTATCCTTGATAATTTTCTATGCACATACTATGGTCAAAATGGCCACTACAAGCACGGTTCTCAATCCTCTATCAATGATGGAAAAGAAACTTGGGATATATTAAATCTATAAGAAGTTCCAAGGGACTAGGTCCCTTTGTGAAGTTTACGTTACAAGCCTAGACAAAAAAACCTTATTCATCCTTCTTCCCATGTCAAGGGATCCAAGTTTATTTGGGTTTCTAAATCTAATAAATGATTATCCTTGAAAGTGGGAGTAATAGAAGGTAGCCTAATAGGACAAAAATGGTTCATGAATAGTGGTTTCTCTAAGCATATGACTAGTAGAATGGAAGATTTTCCCTTACTAAAGGCATTCCAAGGAGGCAGTATGTCATCTAGTAATAGGAAGAAAGAGTATATTCTTAGAGTTTGTCAAATTGGTAAATCATTTTAACATACTATTAAAAATGTGTATGTTGTAGATCTTGACTCCATCCACGGTGAAATCTACAATGTATAAGTGTAGTGAGTGATGATAATGAGTTATGACATAAAAGATTGGACCATGTAAACTTTTCTTTGTCAACTAAATTAATATGCAATGCCCCGTACTTCTACCTAGCTTGAAATCATCCCAAGTATGACAGAAACTTACTTTTAAAGATGAATCCACTTTTATATACATAGAATTTTTAAGATTTTCACTATTTGTCATGTGGGAAATTGAATTAGCTTTTCAAAAATACCAATTTCGTCCAAATCTGGTATCGATGTACAAAGTTATGATCGTTTTACAGAAAGTAGTCAAAACTGCCAAGGTGCGACGATGAGAACCGACGGACCGTCGAGCTAGCGATGGACTGTCATCCAAACTATCGCAGCAGAGGCAGTGAGAAAATTTCTGCCTAAGGGCGACGGCTCAGGCCGATGGACCATCGAACTAGCGACGGACCATCAGCCAAGCTGTCGCAGCAGAGATAGTGAATAAGTACGACGGGCAGGATCGAAGGACCGTCGACCCAATGATAGACCGTTGCACCCACCATTGCATAGTTCATTCAGTTATTTTAAAACCATTTTTAAAGGGTAATTAGGTCTTTTTCCACTCGTTTTAACCGCTAATTATATCAAGACAAGGCTCATCAGGTCATTATTCATTCACAACATCAAATTAGAGTTTTCTCTCAAAGATCAATCCCCAAGAACAAGAAATCCTAGATATTTAATTTCAAGTCAAGGATTCAAGTTTTCCTCCATCAATCTTGAAGAAATCATCTAGGTATGTCATGTGTTGATTCATGGCTCCCTTTCACCCATGAAGCTCAAGAATCTCTTTTCAAAATCCAAGATTTGTGTATTTATAAATGTTCATGATTTAAATTAAATTGAAATTCATGTTCATGATGTTGTGGGGTTTTGATTCATGTTTGAAATTTCATATTCCAATGATTAACCCTAGGATGTGGTGATTTTCATAGTAATTGATAACACTCAAATTACACTCTTGAATGGGTGTAAGCAATCGTCGTCAATATATTTACCCAACTTTAGAGTCGGGGTCGAATCCACAGGAAACAATGTGAGTGGCGATTAAACTAGTTTGAAACTAAAGATACAAGTTAAATTCAAACAAACGATAAAAAAAAAAAAGATAAAATGGGGGTTTTGGAGATTAGCAAATAAATTTTTTGGTCACTTTAATTTTAGTGTTTGTCAATCAAGATTTTATGAAATAACCAGAATTATGTTCACTAGGGCTTACGGTACATGACAGATGCTAAAGGTGACTCAAGATTCTCACTGTAGTTAGGATGACAAGTTATCTTTATCGATGATATGCTCAAATGTCTCTCGACCTATTCAAGCATCTAATTTCCTAATCCTCTCGGACTTATGGGATCGGTACTCACTGTCCAGATTTTACCTCAGGTTAATCAACCTTGTTATAGTGCTGATTATTAAACAAAGTCTTTCCGAGTCCCTGTTGATAATTCACTTCCGACTGTTTATGATTTTTTTCTCAAGAAAATCAAAGTAGGTACGCCTACTGTTTGCAACTAGCAGACTTTAATTATAATCTCAGAATGACCAAGAAATCCTAACACCTCTTAAATCTTGATCATTTAACACCTTATCATGACCTAACCCTAGATCCCATAATCCAAATTAAAGGTGTTTAGACACTCATGATTCAAGAAACGAGTATGCAGATTGAATTCATAACTGAAAGGATTAACTTAAAATGATGAAGAAAATCAAAAGTATACTTTAAATTGAATCACAAGACAAAACTCCAAAATATTGGTTTTTCAGAGAGAGAAATTTTGTATATTATATCTTGTAGGATATGTCCAACCCTTAACGATCGAATGAATAAAAAAAAACTAAAACAAGTCTTTAAATAGTTAACCCTAAATAAGGAAATAAAATTAAAGTTCAGATTTTTTTTGGAATAGATGATGGCACTCGTGATAGTCTATCAGGAGTTTGACGGCCTATCACAGACGTCGTCAGCTTCTCTGCAAGTTTAGCTTCTGCTACCTAAGGTTGACGACGACGGTGATGCCTTATCATCATCTTGATGGCGTGTCATGAATGCCATCACAAAACTTCCTGTAACTTTTATCTTCTATTTAAGGTTGATGGCATCCTTGACAGCCTATAACCAGGCTGACGACGTGTCGTGGATGTCGTTAGCCACATTTTATTCTTTATTTGCTTCCGATTTCTTGCTTTTTACTTTCTTTATTTGTGGTTCCCATTCTTTTCTACTTATACTGCAAAATCAAAGTAAACTAATCAAAAACGACTAAAGTTGCTCAACACTTTGCAATTATTTAGAGTTAAAAGCTGTAAATGTGTTAGCATGGGCTCACACACCAACACCCTCAACTTAAACAATTGTTTGTCCTCAAGCAACAAGAACATAACCAAGAGTATAAAAAGTACAAGTTGGCAGCTAAC
This sequence comes from Capsicum annuum, assembly GCF_002878395.1. Classification (NCBI taxonomy): domain Eukaryota; kingdom Viridiplantae; phylum Streptophyta; class Magnoliopsida; order Solanales; family Solanaceae; genus Capsicum; species Capsicum annuum. The sequence goes on from NW_025890804.1 coordinate 28,531, forward strand.
TACTTATATCAGTTCAGAATACATGCACCATCTCCAAGGTCAGTCAAATTAAGAGCAACTATGTCTATAATTGAAAACGCCTATCCAACTCATGAGGATCAAGACATGGATAGAATTTTAGCAATAACAACCTAGCACATACCTAAATCACAATATTCGAATAAGGCAGTGATTAGCAATATACCTAGTATGCCCTCACAACAAAGAAATCCCTTTTTCACTCATGTCAGAATTTATATACATAAACACAGAGATAAACACAAAACTCACTCTCAGAATGAAGTTCCAACATTGCACATCAAATGTCATAGGCTTTCCCTTAGAGTACTAACCAAGTCGCCAGACAAGTCAGTTAGGATCACAATAGGACTTTTCTTAAGCTTGAAATGTAGGCTAGGGGCTGGTATGATATTCATGGATATTTCAGAGTGACTATGCCTCCTTGACACTATACTAAACTCTTGGGGTTTCAACTCCCAACCTTCTTTTCTTTCTCTCTTTTATTGATCACACATGCTTAAGATGGGTACGATCTTTTCAATTATCACATTATCTTTTTATAACCTTTTACACAACTTTCTCACTTCTTATTTCTTTTTCACCGCACCCAACTTTTTATTCTTTTCTTTTATTCTTCCACTCTTTATACTCATTTTGTATTACGCACCCCTATGATAGCCACCCTTAACTTAGGTGGTTTGCCTAAGTTAAAGTGCACAGTGTCCAAAGAGAACCAAGGCCAAAATAGGTTCATTATTATGTAAACGGGAAGGTGAGAGGTGTCGTAGAAAGAAACAGGCTAATTAGGTTCAAAACAGGGATCAAGAGATATTATGCACATAGGGAAGATCATTTTGGCTAAATTGGGCTAAAATAAAAAAATGGACTATGATTCTTTCCTACTTTTATGTTATCGAGTCCTGGGGGTATTTATACCCAAAAAATAGAGCTTTTGTCTAGAGATTGTGTTAGTGTCTATATAATTCCAATTGAGCCATGATTCTCAAAACTCAGTGAATAATAGAACTCTGTTTTCTTAAACAAGTGCGAAGCTTAATAAAGCTCGGTAATCTTAGTTATCTCTATAATCTCTGTATCGCTAGTAACCTAACCTCAAAACTGTAATTATCTTAGTTCCAATAGTATTCAAGTGATTCAATCCTAATCTCAAAAGTGATTCAAGTAATCCATTCAAGCTCTGTATCGTTAGTCAAATACCATAATTTGATATCTTTTTCGTCAGATAAAAAACAAGTGATCTGAGCATAACTCAGTCAGACCTTTTAAGTAATATGATTAGTGTCAGATTCAGTTCAACCAGTGTTCAGTTGAGAATTCAGTTTTGAGTCTTTCAATTGGGAGTAAAAACTATCACTGAGCGAGCTCAAGGATGGGATCTCACCTACTAGTAGAAGGTGTGATTCTTAGAAGCAATATTTTTTCTCCAGAACTACGTAGCCAGTACACGTTGAGACATCACACCTATTAGTTGAGGGTGGATGAGAGACATCATACCTACTAGATGAGAGTAGATGAGGTGGCTTGACTTGGTAGATGAGCCGTTCTCATTTGAGGACTTGCTAGATGAGGGTCACATAGTGTTTTCTTTACCAGTGGTGTGGTAATGACACCCTTCTAACTGGGGAATAGGTTGAACCCCACCTATGGTAGGTTGGTGCATGTTGGTTAAGTGACTACTTCCCACAATTTCAGTTTCAGATTCAGTCTCAGTTTTAGTATTAGTCTTCAGAAATTAGGACTATTAGATACAGTAATCTATCTTTATGAGGAACTCAGATAGTTCTGTTGATTCATGGACCATCTCGACAGATAGTATTGGTTACATATACAGTTGATTGATATCATATTAAGAGATATGCCACCAGATAGGCTTGATCACAGTATCAGATTCGAATTAAATGTTTTTATCATTAGATTTAGATATAATCATGCATCTTATCATTGATAATTGCTTCCAAAATAATCTATTAGAAAAGTTGATCTCTAATTCTGTCAGTCGAAAAAAGTAAGCTCAGAGTTCATTCCTTGATGTAAGAACATCCAGATCCTCAGTTATCAGTATCAGATGAGTCAATAATTCAGTATCTCAGTGTCATTACTGAGTTTAGTCTGCAGTAAAGTGGTATGTGAGTTTCAGTATCTAGAGTTGCGATGATTGTGTTCTGTTATGTGCATTCTTGTATCTGTTCTCATGGGGCATCTTCATGATTATTCAGTTTAGATATTGTGCATGCATGAGCCCTTGTATTAGCCTACCCCATCTACATACTGATATATTTTTATACTGATGTATTTGCGCTATGGTGTTTTATTTGGCACCATAGGTTCAGAGGCACATGATCTAATTTTTCATCAGTAGGTCAGTCCCAGTCAGCAGCAGTAGCAATGAGTATTCTTCCTCCAAGGATGAATTTTAGTATACTATTACTGCTTAAGACTTTGTTTATTTTTAGTTGACAGAGTTAGTTAGGGACATGTCCCATCAACTCCATAGTTCAGATAGTTTAGAGGCTTTTCAGATGGATGTATTAGTATTCAGTTTTCTGTATTATGAGTATTCATGGATATGTTGAACCTTATGGATAGTTTCCATATTTATTGTAGATATTGTGTAGTGTACAGGTATAGATATCAGTAAAGGTTAACTTGTGGTCCTTCAGGGTCATAAGCACCGTGTGCCATCTCAGGATGAGATCTCGGGGTGTTACAAACTTGGTATCAGAGCCTAAGGTTCAAGAGTATCCTAGGGAGTCTGAAAAGCCGTATCTAGTAAATTCTTGTACATGGTTGTGTAGCACGCCACATTTATGTACAAGAGGCTACAGAATGTTCATAGGAGCAGTTTCTCTTCTTTCAGTGATCATTTCATGCGAGTGAGCATGAACTCAAGTTGGTACTTAGTCTAATCCACTTCATTCTTTCATTTATAGAGTATGCCTCTTCGTAGAGACTTTGTCCATAGGGTTGATGATCAGCCCCCTTAGCCAGTAGATCCTGAAAATAAGAGTGTGTCACATGTAGATTTTTGGGTAGGTTTCCAAGCGCTAGCTCAGGTGGTGACTAATGTTCATTGTAACCGTCAGGCTACAGTCCCACCTCAGCAAGATGGGAATTCTGCCACAGCCAGGATTAGAAGCTTCATGAAAATGAACCCTTTTGAATTCTTTAGGTCAGTAGTAGGTGAGGATCCGTATTTGTTTCTTGAGGAGGTGAAGAAGATAACCCAAATTATGCATGTGTTAGAGAAGGAGAGTGTTGATTTATCATCTTATAGGTTAAAAGATATTGCTAATGATTAGGTAGTGATGTAGAAGAAAAGTAGAGGGAGAAAAGTAGAGGGGTGAATGCAGCTCTTGTGACTTGGCTAGAGTTTCAGAGTGCCTTTCTAGATAGGTTTTTCCCTTTATAAATAAGAGAAGCTAAGGTAAAAGAGTTTATGAACCTAAGGCAAGGCTCCATGACAGTGATAGAGTATTGTCTTAAGTTTAACCAATTAGCTAAGTATGCTCCCAACTTGACAGCTGGCCCTAGAGCGAGTATGAGTATATTTTTAATTGGGGTATCAAGTTATGTGTTGAAAAAGTGTAGAGCTGTCATGCTCAATATAGATATGGATCTTTGTAGCCTAATAATTCATGCACAATAGATTGAGGCAGATAAGATGAAGGAGAGAGGGAGAGTGAGTAAGAGAGCCAAGATAGGTAGTCATGGTTTCTCGCAATCAGGGTCTCAAAGTGGTAGTAGTTCTTAGTATGGTCGGAGATTTTTAGTTTCAACTCCATCTTCAGCTAGTGTACTCGTACTTGCATTTGGGGATGTCAAATTTAAGGGAGAGTCAAGCTCCAAAGCCCAGAGTAGTACTAGTAGTGTTCGTACCTACCTGTTCTGTGAAGAATGTGGTAAAAATCATAAGGATATGTGTAGAGCCGGTAGTGATGTGTTCTTTGGATATAGCGAAATCGGTAACAAAGTTTGAGACTATCTTAAGCCAGGTCCCAGAAGTCAGCGTAGTCATCCTTCAGCTCATAATACATTGTATGCACTACAGGCTCGCCTTGATCGGGAAAGATCCCCTTAAATTGACCTGAGTATGTTATGATCCCTTCATCTTTATGTTATGCATTGATAGATCCTTTTCTCTTATTTTGAGCTTATATGTTAGCATGAGTCATGCATGAGTTTTAGATCTTAATCGCTCAATTATGACCCAGTTTATAGGTGCCCCGCGCACTGCTCCAGTATTTTAGTGAAGTATATTTAGAGGGACATAGAGTCCCAAGGGGGAGATACCCCATGGTATTATGATGTTTCATTCCACTAGATTCATCTCGATGTATGTTCAGATTTTCCTTATAAAGTTAGCATCAATCATTGTTGCATTGTCAAGTCGTTCTTTCAAAAGTGAACTTAGCCAAAAATTCATGCATTAGATATGAACGTTCAGTAGAAAAAGTTCAGCTTATCAGGGTGTGTTCATTCGTGTATTCATGAGATCATCCCAGTTATGAGTCCATTCATCAGATATGCATGTCGAGTAATCCATGCACCATATATGCATGCCCAGTGTGAGAACTCTATATATCAATCATTCCAGTTTAGTAGTCCTGATCTGAGGTGTTTCCATTTCTTGAGTAAGTTTTTTTGATCCGTGTTCTCAGTCTATCAAATGATATTTGTGGATGAATGTTCTCAAGGGGGAGATAATGTAATGCCCCGCAAAATCCTCTTCCAGTCTGAGCCTTAGAGCATATTTGGTAAAGCAAAAATCTGAGTCAAATATTTAAGAAATATCCTCCCAAGTATGAAATACTTTGAAATCGTGTGGGAATCTATTTGAGCATGAATTAATATCATAGAGGTCCCCTAACTCATGAACTAGTTGAAAACTTTCCTATCGTTCAAGTTTTTGTGACCATCAAAATTTAGGTCAATTTCAATCTAGCATAACTCATTGTATAGTAATAAATGGGTGTTTTTATTTTTATATATATATCAAATGAAAGATCATTGAATTATCTTTCCAACGATACCAATTTCGCCTAAATCCAATATCAGAGCAAAGAGTTATGTCCATTTTACTTCAGCATATCAACCTGGAAAACGGTGTCGACGTTTCTGACAGGCTATTACTTTTCTGACGCCCTTTTTGACGACGTCGTCACATTCTTACGACATTTATGATGACGTTGTCAGCCCTGGGCAGAAAATCAAGAATTTGGACCCCTTTTGTAATGACCATTTGTGACGGCCTATCACGAACCTGACAGCCTGTCATGGATGGCGTCAAGTATATTTTTCCAACAATTCAAGGGAATTTTGCAAGGGTATTTTGGTCATTTTTCACCCTTCTTGAGCCTCTATAAATATTAGGAACCCTTATTCAAACCCTAATTCAATTATTTTCTTTTTCAAATCTCTCAAGAGAGTATAACTAGGGTTTCCATCAAGAACCCTAATCTTCCAAAACTCATCCATAAATCTTCAATGTTTCTTCAAGTATCAAGTTCATCATAGTGTGGGCTTCAAGAATTTATTTATTTCAAGTGTGGATAAAGTTTCAAGCACTAAAGTTCATCCAATTTTAAAGGTTAAGGTATGTAGATGTTTATTCTTAGGTCCCTTTCATCTAAGAAGCTCAAAAACCCTTTTTAAAACTAAATTTTTTTTATGTTTATGAGTTGTTAATGATTTTTATGAGTTGAAAGGGATGTTTAATGTGTTGTTGATTTTTGATTTATGTTTTCCTACAAAATTTATGAGCTTTGACCCTAGTATGTGGAATTCATGTGATGTTTGTCATAGACCCTCTTGAAGTTGTCTTTCCATGTGATGTGTTCATGACTTTTGGGTGTAGAAATGGTTGAATAAGTGAAGAACATTCCCCATAGGTTTGATAAAGAGCTTAGGTGAAGTATAAGGTCTGCTATAGTATGTTGAATAGAAAACTCCACATTGTGAGCTAGTCCATCCATGCCTAGTGTTTGATAAAATCCCTTAGTGAGTGAAATGTCCCAAGATAGCATGAAATATCCAAGTAGGTGTAATATTGGTCGTTTTTAGTGTTTGTTGAAAGACCCTAGGGAACAAAGGAATAAGTCGAGATATGATGGTTGTAAATTCCCTGATTTTGTGCTCTTTGATATATGCTAAGCTATTAATACATGTCAAGTGGTTAGCAAGTAAATAGTGACGTGTTAGTATGAAGTTTCCCCCAAATCAAGTGATATCCAAATACATGACAAGACCGATATAGGTATGAAGTACTTGATGTAAGATCTCGTTGAATGGGGTATAATCTAATAGCATGTCTTCCCTAGGCTAGTATATGATAATGAATAGAGGTCTATGTTTCCTAAATGCTTAATGCGATGTCCTAAGGATCTTGAGTGGGAAAGTATGTTGTGATGCCCAACTACTTGAAGTAATTCTTTAATGATTGTGATAATGAATGAATGATGGTAGTGATGAATGGATGACCGTGATGATGCATGAATGATTCTCATCGAGCCATGATTCTCAGAACTCAGTGAACTATAGAACTATATTTCCTCAGACAAGTGCGAAGCTTAATTAAGCTCGGTAATCTCAGTTATCTCTGTAATCTCTGTATCACTAGTAACCTAGCCTCAGACCTATAATCAACTCAGTTCTGATAGTACTCAAGTGATTCAATCCTAATCTCAAAAGTTATTTGAGTAATCCATTCAATTTGTATCATCAGTCAGATACCATGATTCGATATCTTTTTTGTCAGATACGGAAATAAGTGATCTGAGCATAACTTTGTCAAACGTTTTGGGTAATATGATCAGTGTTAGATTCAGTTCATCCACTGTTCAGTTGAGAATTTAGTTTTGAGTCTTTCAGTTGGGAGTAGAAACTAGCACCGAGCGAGCTCAAGGATGAGATCTCACCTACTAGTAGAGGGTGTGATTCTTAGAAGCAATACTTATACTCCAAAACTACGTAGCCAACGTAGGTTGAGACATCACACCTATTGGTTGAGGGTGGTTGAGAGATATCATACCTGCTAGATGAGGTAGCTTGACCTGGTAGATAAGGGCTCCACAATTCTCATTTGAGGACCTGCTAGATAAGGTTCATATAGAGTTGTCTTTTACCAGTGGCAGGGTAATGACACCTTTCTAACTGGGCACAGGTTACACCCACCTGTGGTAGGTCGGGGTATGTAGGTTAAGTCACTACTTCCAATAGTTTCAGTTTCAGATTCAGTCTCAGTTTTAAAATTAGTCTTCAAAAATCAAGACTATCAGATACATTCATCTATCTTTATGAGGAACTCAGATAGTTCCGTTGATTCATGGACCATCCCGGCAGATAGGCTTGATCACATATACAGTTTTTTGATATAATATTAAGAGATATTCCACCATATAGGCTTGATCACAGTATCAGTTTCCTATTGAATGTTCTTATCATCAGATTCAGATATAATCATACATCTTATCATTGATAATTGCTTCCAGAATAATCTGTTAGCAAAGTTGATCTCCAATTCTATTAATCAAAAGTAATAAGCTCAGAGTTCAGTACTTGATGTAAGCATATCCAAATCCTCAGTTATCAGCATCAGATGAGTCAATGATTCAGTATCTCAGTGTCAGTAGTTAGTTCAATCGGCAGTAAAGTGGTATGCGAGTTTCAGTATCTAGAGTTGCGATGATTGTGTTCTATTCTGTGCATTCATGTATGTGTTCTCATGCGTAATCTTCAAGATTATTCAGTTTAGATATTTTTTATGCGTGATCCCTTGTATTAGCCTACCCTTTCTACATACTCGATATATTTTTCTACTAACGCATTTACGCTATGGTGTTTTATTTGACACCATGGGTTCAAAGGCACATGATCCAATTTTTCCTCAGCAGTTCAATCCCAGTCAGCAGCAATAGCAGTGAGTTTTCTTTCTCCGAGGATGAATTTTAATGTAATTTTACTGCTTAAGACTTTGTTTATTTTCAGTTGACGGAGTTAGTTGGGGACATGTCCTATCAACTCCACAGATCAGACAGTTTAGAGGCTTTTCAGACGGATGTACTAGTATTCAGTTTTCTATATTATGAGTATTCATGGATGTGTTTAACCTTATGGCTAGTTTCCATATTTATTTTAGACATTGTGCAGTGTACCAGTACAGATATCAGTAAAGGGTTAGCTTGTTGTCCTTTGGGGTCATAAGCACCGTGTGACGTCTCAAGATGAGATCTCAGGGTGTTACATAAGATCAATAAATTTATTAAAGGATATATAGAAGGCACTCTTACTCACAAAGAAGTACCACTTGTGTATACAGAATACCATAAACTTGCCCAGATGCTCTTTCCCTTAGTCTTCGGATAGTCGGGACTGGATCACTAAAGGACTTTTTTCAGCACATAACGTAAGTTAGGGGCTGGTATGGTATCTTTTTGAAATTTATTTAGTGACTACGCCTCCCTGACAATATGCTTTATTCGGGGTCCACTTATTTTTTATTGTTCTTTATTTTTATCTCTGCCCTAATGTCTCCCTTTTATTTTAACAAATTCAAACTGGATTAGGTACGGTCTTCTCACTTTCTTTTTCTTTTATTCCAATTTTCCTTTTTCTATTGCTTTCTTTTATTTTTACTGCACTTATTTTTTCATTTTTCTTCCTACACATCATTTGTCACACTTATTTTCTTCTATGCACCCCTATAATAGCCACCCCTCAACTTAGGCAATTTGCCTGAGTTGAGGTGCACAGTGTCCAAGGAGGACCAGAGCCAACATAAGTTAATTCTAAGTGAAATAACAAGGATAAATCGGTGTAAATAAGTAATGGGTCAATTAGGCTTAAAATGTTAGATCAAAGGGATTCATACTTAATTTGGTTGGACATTTAGGCTCGAGTGGACTCATATCAAAAATGTCCTATGAACATTTCCTATTTGACTATCCTAAACCTAGGTAAGAGCAACCGGACAAGTTCTAGATTCAGACACACCATGCCTCATACACACTCGGACAAGGTTATACTACTAGGTACTACTTATCTAGTTATCCAATTGTTTTCCCTAGTTGTTATATTCCTTATCCTAATGCTATTATCAGATTCACAGTTATCTCACATATATATACATATCATGCAACAAAATTTTAGGAGGGATATCAATTTTCAAAATCAAGCAATTTTATCATAATCATTCAAAACAAGATCTATTTCCACAAGTACAAATTATCCTCCTCTCTTAGCTATCCAGCACACAACAAAACACAAAATAACACACAATATAAGAACATAAAAATATGATAGTGCTTAATTTTTGAAATTGTGGCCCCGGGCTTTGAAACATGGCAAGTCTAGTCCGTGCAGACCTTGGTATACCCCCACCCCCAACATAAAGCTTATACACTGTGCCTAGTGTAAATAAAAATACAATTCAATGGATTAGGAACATACCTAGGCACTTAAGGAGCCACCTAACACAATATATTATCTCGTGGGCCCTCAAGTTGGGTCTAACTATCATAAGCTATCGTCACATTAATTTTTTAGACTGCCTCTACTATAGAGGCCACGATTGTGCCTAGTATGCTCAATGATACATCGATTGGAAAGCCTATATCACCACCTCCCTCAACATCAACACTCGTTGGTCTAGAGCTACCTGCCCCAGCATGCATCTCCTGGACCCTCACTATTCGATCCTGCTCACTCTGTATGCTATATTCCTGGGCTTTTTTATTTCTTCTTTTTATGTACTACTCTAATGCTTTCTTTTATTACTTTTCTCCTACTCTAGTTCTTTTATTGATTCCAGAATAGCCCAAATATTTCAATATGTGCTTCGAGCACCACTTTCGTAATCACGGGTTTTGGGATGACCAGCCTATCATATAATTCAGTAATCATCTTCTTAATTTTGGCCATCTCTGACTTAGCCTCTATAATATCTAGGGTCTGGCTTCTTCCTAATAGATGGGTCATACACTGCTCAAACACATGTAGCCTACCCTGCACTTGTCTATCCTAATACACTAGCCTAGAATCAACCCAAGCTTCACACCCCCTTTCATGTTCCAGACTTTGGCTTCCATCTTTTCTGATCTCCTCATTACCTCATTCCACATAGCCTGTGAGATCATGATCAATCTAGTTGGCATAGCACTCGGTCTAAATGGTACAGACTGAATTGAAGGAGAGATACTAGGTATACCCACTGTATCTAAACTTAGAGGCTTAACCTGGACACCTATCTTAGCTGGCTCAGCAGCCTTAGTCTGACCACTCTAGCGAAACATCTCAATTATCATATTTTCCCTATGGCTTACTTGTATGGTCAATGGGTTTGTTGCATCTATGATTAGCCCCCAATCTATAGTGTTCGTGTCCTCGATGAACTCATCAATCCCAGGGAGTTCCTACACCCCTGCAGTAAAGCACAACTAAGTGATCATATATGGGTAAGCTAGAAATAATTTCTCACCGCCCACCGCTTGGTCTTGAATCTCTCAAGAAAAAAAATCATCCACATCAAACTCATACCCAGCCATAAACCCTGATACCAGTACAAATTGGGTTAGGCTTAGTATGTTCTCCCTATTAGTAGGACAAAATCTGTTTTAGGCTAGTGTCCCCAATGCCTTGGACTCAAAATTTAAAGAATTCTTCTTTATCTTCTGTGAAGTTACACTTGGGCCAATTACAACCCAAATTGCATCCTCACCATTCAATTCGATAAAACTATCAATCAATCTTAAATGACCCATCTTATCATCCATCACGATCTATTTTTGAGTAATTTTATGTTTTTTCTTAATGTGGTACTTCATCTCACCTGTTTTCATTGAAAGCTGAAAGTTTGGTCCATTAAAGAACCTAGAGATAGTGAGTAGGGAGATGTTAACCTGCAATCCATGAATTATCAATGAGGTAATAGGGTCACCACCTCTCCATAAACACAACTAGAGCATTAGTCAAAGTAAATGACATATCAAAAAACTCATAGTGACAATACTAGTATGAAAAGTAGACTTAGGGATATCCACCTCCCTAATCTTCAACTGATGATAAACCGACTGAAGATCAATCTTAGAGAAATATCTAGCACCCTAAATCTGGTCAAAAGGGTCATCAATCTTTGAGAAAGGATACTTATTCTTCACAATTACCTTATTCAACTATTGATAGTCTATGCATATCTATCTAAAGAGACCCATCTTTTTAATGCACAAAAAGGATGGGATCACCACAGTAAGAAACACTAGTGTGAATGAAACCATTATCAAGAAGACCCTTTAATTTCTACTTAAGTTCTTTCAACTCAGTCGAAGCCATTCTATATAGAGGGATAGAGATAGTATGGGTATCTAGTAGAAGATTAATCCCAAAGTTTATTTCCCTATCGGGAGGAATGCAAGAAAGATCATTTGGAAACACTATCATGACCTAATTTCTTAGGTTTTGATGGCACCTACTATAACCTATCAGTAGGAAAGCCAAACACGTAGGCCAAAATGGCTCATAACGAACTACTCAAATAGATAAAGAAAGAAGAGAAAAAAAAGAAGCAATAATCGATCAAATACATAATAAAGTTCCAAAACCTGGTGTTATTAGTACAAGAGCTTCTACTTAAAAAGATTTGAAAGTGAAGTACAAATGAATACATTAATATAAGTTATCTATGAATACAATATATAGACTAGTCTGCTACATAATAAAGACATAAGTAATACTCCAAATGTCTGGAGCTCACTCTAAGTCTCTGAACCATAGTTTCTATTTACGATGAACACATCAATGATGATAACCCATACTATGATCTATAGGCTACAGAAGTGTATTATGAGTACCAAATATATGGTACTCAACAGGCAACTGCCGATTGATCTCCAAAGAAAAGGCATATATATAAATCATATAAACAGAATGAAAAAACTATACCTAAATTTCCAGCAACCATATAAGATATCCAATGAGATAATAAGGATAAACTATCCTACTCATGTGCAAGACACTAACATATTAAGGCTAAGGAAGTAGTAAGAAATACACTATCTTATTCCATCTATACGTAGGAATCTAAATACAATACCGTGTATCATTAGACAATATACAAAGTAAAAGCGGAAGAAAGATATATATAAGTACACAAAGTCAAAGAACTAATATACGATCTTAATCAATAAAAGGGAGGGATATATGGTAATACCATAGATACATATAGCAGGTATTCATATATATAAGTATATAACCAAGGTATACTCAAAGTACAACCAGGATTATCAGAGGATCTCTCTAAGACCCCATAATCATAGCAGGAGCTAGTGCTAGAATACTCTAGGCTCTAATCCATATATCAAGTCACCAGCTGGTTATGTATGATAAATAATCATAAGATACAGAGCTTAGAATCATACCTCAAGTCTCGATATCGAATCTATCATAAACTAGCCATAAGAATGATCATAGCAATGATAATAACAATGTTAATAGCAACGCGAGTAATCGGATATTGCGTATAACCAAATACCTATCCAAGCCTATGTGTACCCTAATTAACCTAAGCTTGAAAGGTTCAATCAATATACAACAATATAAGCAATAGTCATCACCTATATCTATACAACCCTCCCATATGAGCTGATATACATAGGTGTATACTGGTGATAGGCGATGCTCATACAAGTATGAATACAACAGAATCTACAATATCATAATACGAATGTTATAACCATCACTATCATAACTATCATTATCATCATCCTTACTATAATCATCCTTTGGCCTTGCCCCATATATATATAGAGAGATTTATATATAAAATGCCATACATAGGGCTAGTCGAACTTCAATCGCTAGATATGCATATTGGTACATTAATCTACTTATTCCCTGGCCTTGTCGGGCATCAATATCATCATCATAAAATCCTCCAGTCTTGTCAGGTATCATCGTATCAGCATAATATTGTTCGGCCTTTTCAAGCATCATCACATTATCATAATATCCTCCGACCGTACTGGTATCATCATATCATCATAATATCCTTCAACCTTGTCGAGTATTATCATATCATGATATATCCTTCGTCCTTTCTAGGTATCATCATAATATCCAAATCAATATTAATAATAGAGAGCAAGACCCACGAGGATTAAAGTAAAGTTCAAGCCCCACAAAGGCTAAAGTAAATAACTATAAAAAGGGAAGCAAGATAAAGTATACTTCCATAATTCATCGCTAATCATCATTATTATATTATCAATAAGCATAGATACATAATAGAATATTACAGCTTTCATCGAGTTTTACTCAGAATTTATATTATCTATCTAGCATCTTCCTCCATCCGACACCAGAGAGATGTGTATCTGGATACAATAGGTGCATGAGCTCAAGTCGTGGATAATAGAGAGTAAGCCCATAAGTTTATGATTTGGAGTGAACATTGGGACTAAATTATTATAAAAGTGTAGAAAGAGTGGGAATCCTTCACAACTAAATTAATTAGTAGTATCAAATCATATACCGAAACTTATCTCGGTCAAGTCTTTGAAACATCATTATTAACATCTTTCATATATAAGTAATTCATTAAAACAAGCATTTATTATTATGAAGAAATCCATTTATAAGGTAAAAAGTGGGATTTTACCCTTAGTTAGTGACAATAATAATTTTATTATAATCATATAGATATTGTATGAATCATCGATGCAACGATCATGAATGTACCAAATCTGTTATTGCCATCACAAGAATTCATACAATGGAACCATAAGTATTAGTATATCAACAACTACAATCACAACCTTTACCAGGATAGACACTTCCTAGATGGTCAACTACTATCATAACACGTCCTTGGGCCCAATATTGTGTCCGAAACCATTACAACATCATAATCACAGCCTTTATCCCACATACATATCCGCAACCTATGTAAAAATCATATTTATACTTCATTTCATATTTATAAGTCATATCATATTTATGAGGCCTCACATCTTTATAAGCCATAAAGCTTATCTATAATCATCTCACATATAAATGGTATCTCATATCTAGGAAGCTTAATGCATCATTAAAAATAACTCATAACTATGAGGAGTATTATCTCTATAGGCCATTGATTATAATTTAGGGAAAGTCATCATAATTTACCAAGCCACGATGTAAATTTATTCTAAAGGCCCAATAGTCTCAACTAGGCCTAGCATCTGCAATTAAGTCCACAAGGGCTACTATAAGTCTTGGCTAAAAATGGGTCGGAAGAACCCAATTCTAATCCTCAATGTCCATATTTAGGAAATTTATAACCTAAACTAGGATAAGGTATCTATTTCAACTTCTAGATGTCAAGCCATAGCCAATCCTAGTATAGGAATTTTGTCTAAAAGGGCATTTAAGTCAATCCTACTCAAATTACAGTTTCAAGATCACTAGACTAGCCCAACTATGATTAATCATACTAACCGTGATTTCAACACTTAAACTACATCCCAAACCTAGCATCATATCATATCCATACTACAAAATAGTCCAATCTAGGGAGAAGGCAATATGGTTCTAAAAGTGTAATAAGCGTCTCACGAACAAGTCATTTTATCCATAATCACTTTTAACACTCACATTCACAGGCAATATATATCACATATCATCTTATGAAGAAAAGTAGATAAGAGCCTACCTCAAAGCCAAACCACAAAACCTTACATTATTCACCAATATCAATCTTCACTTCACAATCCCAAAATGCCATCACACTATCAAAATTGTAATTTACTCATCAACATGAGAATAATGACACCCATATTGCACCATTATACTCTAGGTCCAAAAACGACACCAAAAAACCCTAAGTGGGTCCCACTTATGAAAATCACATTTTTGGGGTTAACCCAATCCTCATGCATTATCAAGGAATCATAACCCTCAAGAAATGGGTGAAAACTAAGCAAACTTTGGCTAAAATCAAGCCCTAACTGATTTTGGACTTTGGTCAAATAATTAAGGAATCAAGCATGAAACTTAAGGATTCTTACCATAAATCTGAAGATATTCGTAATAAAAGAAGTTAATGAAGCTTGCAAGTCACCCTTAAGACTCAATTTTGAGTTATCACACTCATTTTCAATTTCTAGGTCTCAAGGATGAGTCAAAAATGGCTAAAATGAGGCCTAAAGGGTCCTTTTATACCATACCATGTATGAAGATGTGGCTATCGCAACCAAGGTGGAAATCGCACTAGGGTGATCGCAATAACCCTATGGAGATCGCAGTATCCCCTTTATGCACTAGAGATCAACAGAGTCAAATACTTATTTTTTACCCTCGAAATTCATTTAGAAGCCTATGAACATGATCTAATAGTGAAATTTGAGTGTGAACCACATTTTAGATCCAATGGAATCATAACAACTTTCACCTTACATCATTTTGGCAAAAATTGGAGCTGACACCTATAGTTTTATTTTCCATAAAATCCGCTCAATAGCCCAAAATAAGTCTAGAAGCCTTAGGACATGAACTGTGGGTCCCCCTAGCTTAAAATCGATGATTTGGACATGATGGCAAAGTCAAATTTTCCATCCAAGGTTCTTTCATCCAAATATGGGTCCCACACCTAAATTACTAATTTTTTCCAACTTCTGACCAATAGGTTGAAAGGAGCTCGGGTGCATTAGGATCCAAACCAAAGGTCTACTAATCTAAAATCAATATTCCAAAGATACTAGCACGGTTAGAATTTGCGTCCAATATCATTTTGCTGAAGGTTTTGCTTAGTGGCCATTTAGAACCAGCAAAGACTTCTAAATAGGGAATCGGTTCTAAGAACCAAACGAACTGCCCGATAATTGAAATATCAATCTTAGCAAATCATAAATTACTTGGGGAAGCTATGGAGAAGCCCTAACAGCAAAGATAAGAAAAAATCTGAAAAATGACATGAAGGGTCATTATAATATCAATTATTGAAAGGACTTTCATCCCCAAAAGTCAACAGCCATAAAGAATCTCAGATCTCAAAGGGATGAGGTACTGGGACCGTATGCTTTGAGCATGACTTCCTAGATAACCTCTACAAAAAGAGAACACTTTCAATGGATTTCACCACATGTATCCCTTCTTCAACCAGCTCTCTCAAATCACTTCTAAATAGTTAAAACTCAATCTCAACCACAAGATGGCCTTTAATGAAATTGAAAAAGGACTAAACCATAAGACACTAGCACCATTTCAATATCCACACAAATCAACAAAGACCCATCAAATCTAAAACCAACCCAAGACATGAGTCATATCACCGACTCCAAATCCAAATATAACTTTTCTTTACTATCTTGCACCTACTATCCACACCAAACTAGGAGGAAAATTAGCTGAGTTTTGTCCTTACAATCTCATCATAGACAACTTAAAGATTTGAGTTTGATCCGCTGAAAGTCCACTCAACAAATATGAGCATAAGCTCATAAGACTCTATCTGGGCACATAGATGGATATAATCAAGGAATACAATCTATACCATGCTACAACTAAACTGAAGGGCAAACAAAATTAAAATCCAGAAGATTAAGGCAGAACAAGTCATCACTAAATAATCTTCTCCAGGATATCCTATCAATTGATAATGAAAATAAACTAAATCCAACTCAAGTATATTACACCCACTAAGTATATGATCGAAAACTCTTATAGTAGATTGAATAATAGAGGTCAAAGCTAAAGGAACCAATATCGGGTTCATGGGCTATCATCCGAACACTTATCTAATATAATCTATTCGAAGTTGAGAAGACCGAATAGGCAACCACGGAGTAGGCTCAACCAACCTATAAATGTAATCCAAATAGAAACGAATTTAAAATGAGGGATGTATAGAAACTCTATAACACTAAACTTAAATCTCAACACCGAGGTTGAATCACTCGATCTCAACTATATAACCTAAACTTAAAGACAGGTAGGCATTCATACTTAAAATCCATCATAACCTTCAAATCATCATCCCAAGGCGTCAAATCCAAATTTGAGCCAACAAATCCAAACTAAATGTCAAATACTCACATTGACTATACTATTTGAATCAAGCATATAAATTCCATATCAAGTCAAGCCAAAATTAAAGCATAGTGAAAGATAAAAATTGCAACAGAGGATAAACCATCAATTGAAAACTCAGGAGATCCACTCTATATCTACTGAAGGGAGTAATATATCAAAGCATACTCTAAGAATCATAAAGGACACAAACCATAACAGCAATAAAAAAGCTCTAGCAACTCAGATAAATGAAACTCAAGTTGGAAACTAACCAATCCAACACTTCATCTAGTCAAAGAATAGCCTTAAGCTTATATCATCAAGGAGAAACACTCTACCAAGCCTCATTAGGTTAAGCAAACTCTGGGAATCCACCCAAGAATCACATCATCAAAGAAGAAATATACCAATCTCAAATCCAAGGTCGAAGTCAGGACCACCACTAGAAAATTAGCAACTCAAGATGAAGAACTTCTAATTTACCAACTTAAGAAGTGATCATAGGAAAGGCCAACTGCCTCTAACTCCCTAACTCAATAAAAGATATGAATCACATCATGGTGAGAATGGAGCATCCAACTCAACACATATTACAAGGTCAAACTATCATTAGGAGGTGAATCCAACAAATCTAAGAAATATACCCATTATATCTCAATATCAATAACAAACTGCTATTGGCAATGAAATAGCCATAAATAAAGAATGAACTAAAACTGGTAAAGCATGAAAATAAGATATATAAGAAGGGATACACAATAAAAAAGCCTTCACAACCCAGGAGGAAAGTCTAAGAATCTTAAAACTCAATAACAGACAATATGACAAATTGCCAACTTTAGAACCACATAAAACCAAAGAAGGTTAACTTACCTTTGATACCATAATATATTCCCAAATCAATCTAACACAGCTAACAAAGAGTAAAAATAATCAACCTCACCGTAATATGGGAAAGAAATCATCAACTTGCGCTATATCTACTCAAGCCACCGAATAAGTTCATAAAGAATAAAATTCTAACTAGATAATGATAGTCTAAAAAACTACACGGCAAGGATCAATTACATCGAGTAATAATATCAACAATATCAATAACCTCAAGTAGTGATAGCAACTGTAACAACAATAGCAATATCAATATAATGAATACGTGATATAAAAATGAACATCAATATCATGTACCACTCAAGGGCCATAATAAAGCCAATGTTCCAAGATATATAGGACTCAAACCCAAATTATACACTCATAATGAGAAAATATTAACACAGAACTACTCCATCCATTACTAAAAGAAATAGACCACTGAAGTAGACACATAAACATGAACTTAATAAAAAGGAACACAATAATCAGTATGAACTCATCAAGGCATATAATCATCAATGGGTACAAAGGCCCCAATACATATAATACAAGATAAATATAAGAAATAAAAGCACACTTGTCATGGTGACATTCGCAACCTCGTTCCTAACAGATCTAAGAGAGATAAATCTAAATGTGTCCAAACTCAAAATAATCGATAGAATCATTAATAGAGGCACCAAGTGCACTATCTCTAACTGAATGTCCCACAATCATCATGAGGTTGATAGTCAATCTCTCTGCAGTGGTAGAATACTCTTGAAGCTCTAACATAGTGAGAACATAAACTAAGCCTAAATGACTAGCCAACTAATACTGTGAGCAAACTCTAATATAATGTCTGTCCTTTCCACAATCATAGTCTACCTCAATAACTCTAGGCTAGTGGGGAATACATGATAATTCTATTTAATAAACTAACTCATAGTTTAAAATACTACCTACATAAAGCTAATAAGCAACAAGTGAACCTAAACTCTACCAGAAGGATCCTTACTCCTGAATAAAATACCAACAACACTATATTGATGATATGGCCTCTTGATGCCACCTTCATAAGTCTTAATACATGCTCTCTCTATGGCCTTCGTATAATAAAAAATTTGAGGAGGGGCAGACCCAATAGCTATCATATGCTCTGACCCTAAATAGAGTGGCAATGCAAGTCCTTTAACAATTCTATGGACCAAGTCTGGCTCAAAGGGATATAACATAGGAAAATGTCTGGCCTATTCAAGAAATCTAATCTCATACTCAGAAACTAGTAAAACCCCTAATGAACACTAACAGACCTAACTCTGGTTGAGAATTACTTAAAGAATCAAATGTCATCCATGGCTGGGAGAGATATACAATAGGACTCAATTCCCCAATGTAGAAATTCAAAGGTTGAAGTAGTCATAAGCTTTATAGATCCTAAGCTAACCCCCAAATCCTTTAGGCTAATGGTGAAGATCGTTAGACATCTCTCTCTGACTCTCTAGCCTAACATTTTGCTAAAACTCTAGAAATACATTTTGAAGTCTCATCTGCATTATTTGACCATCTTGGATGGCCTATTTTGCATCATACATTAGGGACAAAATAGAGTCAAAGGATGTGTTTGAGGTTTAGAGCAACACAGATATCTCTATGCTGATCCGTAAGACTCTACTAAACACTTAGCTCTTGTACTAATACATCAATGAAACCTTGCTTAGATACCCATTAGTCACGACCTAATTTCTTAGGTCATGATGGTACCTACTAAAACCCAGCAGTAGGAAAGCCAAACTTATAGTCCGGAATGGCTAGTAATGGACTACTCAAATAGATAAAGAAAGAAATGCATAAAAAGATATAGTAATAGATAAAAATACATAATAAAGTCCCAAAACCTGGTGGTATCTGTACAAGAGCTTCTACATAACAAGATTTCAAAGTGAAGAACAAATGTATACATTGATATAACTTATCTTCAAACATAATATAGAGACTAGTCTACTATATAAGAGAGAGAGATATAAAATACTTCAAACATCAGAAGCTCACTCTAAGTCTCTAAAGAATATTTTCTCTGCACGATAAACACATCAATGGTGATAACCCATACTATGATCTGTGGGCTACAGAATTATGGTATGAGTACCAAATAGATAGTATTCAGTAGGCAACTGCTGATTGATCTCCAAAGAAAAGGTAGATATATATAACGTATAAATAGAATGAAAAACTCCACCCAAATATCAAGGGACCATATAAAAAAGCTAATAAGATAATAAGGATAAACTATCCTATTCATGTCCAAGAGACTAACATATTAAGGCTAAGGAAATAGTAAGAATGCACTATCTTATTCCAGCTATAATTAGAAATCTAAACATAATGCCAGATATCACTAGCCAATATAAAAAGTAAAGACAAAAGAAAGATGTATATAAGTTACAAAGCTAGGGAATAAATATACAACCTGAATCAATAAAAAAGACGGATATATGGTAACACCATAGCTATATATAGCTAGGTATGCATATATATATATATATAAGTATATAACCAAGGTTTACTCAAAGTACAACCTTGATCATTAGACTAGTTATCTAAGACCTCATAATCATAGTAGGAGCTAGTACTAGGATACATAGGGTTCTAATCCATATATCCAGTCATTAGATGGTCATGTATAGTAATATAGTCATAAGATAAAGAGTTTATAATCATACCTCAAGTCTTGATACCAAATCAATGACCAATCTATCATAAACTAGCCATAAAAATAATCATAACAATGGCAATAACAATGTCAATAACAACAGAAGTAACTGGCAATTCCACGTAACCAAATACCTGGCAAAGCCTATGTATGCCCCCACCACCCCAAACTTAGAAGTTTCAACCAACATACAACAACACAAGACATAGTCATTACCCATATCCATGTAACCCTCTCATACAAGCTAATAGACAAAGGTGTATACTGATGATAGGGAATGCACATATAAGTATGAATGCAAAAGAATCTATAATATCACAATATCAATGTCATAACCATGACAATCATAACCATCATTATCATCATCATTACCATAACCATTATCCAGCCTTGTTGGGTATATATATATGGCATATATATATTTATGGAAATATATATATATATATATATATATATATATTTGCCATACATATGGATAGCCAGACTCAAAGCGATAGATATGCACATGGCATATCAATATAATCATTCTCTAACCTTATCGGGCATTAATATCATCATCATAGTATTCTCTATCCTTGTTGGGTATCATCACATCATCATAATATCCTCTGTCCTTGCCTGACATCATCACATCATCATAATATCTTTTGGTCTTGCTAGGTATCATCACAACATTATAATATCCTCTAGTCTTTCCAGGTATTATCACATCATTATAATATTGTTCGACATTACTGAGTATTATCAAAGAATTATAATATCTAAATAAATGTCAATAATAAAGAGCGATCCCCATGATGTCTAAAGTAAATAAACATAAAAAGGAAAGCAAGGTAGGGTATACTTCTATAATTCATCACTCATCATTAATATCATATTATCAATAAACATATATACATTAAATGAATATTATAGATATCACTGGGTTTTATGAAATTCATATTATCACTCAAGTATCTTTCTCTACCCCACACTGGAGAGATATGTATCTGGATATGATAGGTGTGCGAGCTTAAGCCATGGGTAAAAAAGAGTGAGTTCATAAGTTTGTTGCCTGGAGTGAACTTTGGGACTAAATCATTATAAAATTATAAAAAAGGGACAGATTCTTTCACGACTAGATTAATTAGTTGTACCAAATCATATATCATAACTATCTCTATCCAGTCTTTAAAATATAATTATTAACCTTTTTCACATATAATAAATTCATTAAAACATGCATATATTGATATGAAGAAATCCAATATTAAGGTTGGAAATGGGCTTTAACCCTTAGTTAGTGACAACAATAATAATATTATAGTCTCATCAAAATTGTATCAATCATGTCATGATCCAAACTAGGGTCTATCCATGATAGGTATCTCAAGTCCCACGTGGATCATAGATCACCCCTGCACCTAGCCAGACCAAACACAACATCCCCTAATACCGAACAAATTCTGAACATATAATAGATAGAATGAAATAAGCTTAAAGAAAATTAAAACTAGTCTATAACCGACGACCGATGACCGGCCAAACAATTGACTAACACCACCCAATATCCACAGTAATCAAAACAAAGCCTTCTAAACAAAAAAGCAAAAACTGTCTTGGTCGGGACATGTCCTGACTCTAACAAATAATAATGAGAATAAAAATGATAATGCTGATGATAATGAAGGTAGCTATCAACTTAAATCTAAGAATAAAAGTTGGTAAAATGCCTAAGACTTTTGCGAAATAGAAGCTCACTACTTCACCACAACACCATAAACCAATGGACCAAACCAACTAACCTAAGTCCGTATGAAAAAAAGTATAATATTTAGTTTCTTCATCATGTGCGGATACAGAGTCTAGAGACAGTTAGTACGGTGAACACTAGCACGTAACTCAAGGATAAGAATGCCATAATTCCATGATCAATAGTTCAAGATTGTTCAAAAACAATGCATATAACCAAATGCATATACATAGATATATTACATATCAGGATAGGGAACAAGGCTTAACATGCTTGATTATTGTGATTATTTACCCAAGGCATGATTATTGTATGATTTTGGAGTTTTCAAATATATGTTAGGGTTTTGGTATTAAATGCTTGGTTATGGTTTTTCCATGTTTTAATTATAATTTTACATTCTTTAATGGTGGTTTGGATAATTGGTTGCATGGGAATGGTTAATTGGTAATTGGATTTGGTTTTGGAAAAACTATGTCCCCAGCATATTTCATAATATGCTTATATTATTTTTTTTAATATATTATTGGACTTTTAATAGAACTATTGCTTAGTATGGTTTGGTAATGAAACCCTTAATGGTATATATAGTTTAAATAGTTTGGAATGGTTAAATAGAATGGTTTGGTGGTAACAGTTATGGTTAATTTAACTCCTTGTGGCGTACAATGGAATCCCCTAAGTAAACATGGTAATGAACAACTTATGGGGGATATGGGATTCCCCCAAGCAATTATAATAATAGACTACTTATGGGGTACTCGAGATTCCTCCAAGTTAACTTGATAATGTAATATATAGGTACATGGGAATCCCTTTATATTAAAATTTTTTCTAAGGACATTGTTTGCAAGCAATAGTCGGCGTGACGATACCACTTCTTATAGACCTGGTTAATAATAATGGAATAATTATTTGGTTGGTTGGAAATGGTTTTAATTGGTCAATAATGGTAGGGTGTGATAGCTTATCGTGAAGGTGTGAGTCAAATAAATATATACTAGAAACTCATGTTTGCCAACATAAGGGGTTGGTCATAGTGACCATATATGATACTATAAGGTTCATGGGTATCCTCTAAGTACATTGTACATATGTATCATGGACAACGAAGAGTACTTAGGAATCCCCAACTCTTATGGTATCTAAAATTTATGTGGCTACATGCATCGAGGCCCATTTAGGGGGTTACACTTGACCCATATAGCCCATGGGTAATTTTAGAATGGTTAAGATTCACATACCCAGGTTGATTATTTTAAAGGCATCCTAAACTCGATTCCTTTTCCTGGCATGGTTATATACATTATATGTATGGGTTGTATGCATGTGGTTGGTTTACTTGGTTTTATTGGATGGAATTATTTTACCCTTATCCTGAGTACTTGCTAGTGTTCACCCGCTAACCCATCCTCAGGCAGCTTTATCCCCATGCAATGCAAGAACCGATGATTCTGCTTATCCTGTATAGTAATTGGACTTTGGGATTAGCTATTGTATTGAAATAATGATATTTATATTCTAGAAAGCTCTATTTTATGTTCATGGATGTTTTTAGACGCTTTGGTATTTTTATGGATATTAGTTTTAGCTATGGTTGGAGGCATATCTCAATCGGATATTGGTTTTATTTTTGTTTGAGGGTTTTGTGGAACTTCTATATATTGGAATAGGTGGGATCAGTATTGGTGTCAGCCTTACTATATGCATGGACATTGGGGATGATATCATTGGACTAAATTTCTTACTATTCCATCCTTTTATATTATGTTATGCAACTTGGTTTTGTTATTATTGTAGTTTGGATTATGGTTTGATTTGGTTATGGTTGTTGGTTGGTATCAAACTATTTGACTCGTTATGGTGGTCACGGTTATAGACATATCCAAAAGTCTTGGGTTACATAATAATGCTATCTTGTTATACATTCAGAATTCATCCGATCATAATATGCGTAGGTTGGTTGGGTTTGGGTATCAAGGGTGGTCTCCAGTCTTGGTTGGAATTGAGATACCCATTACTATAAGGCCTTGGGTTGGGTTGGGTCAAGTTGGTATCATAGCCTAAGGTTCATGTTCAATTGAGAGTCCCCAAAGCCGTGTTGAGTAGAGTCTCTTCTAAGGGTATGTAGACGTCGTAATCATAAGAGAGAGGCTACAAGTCATTTAGGATTGTTTCACTTTATTGGTATTTTAATTTTTTCAAGATTCAAGGTCTAAGGTTCTTTTTAATCCTGGTTTGTTCAATTTCCAAATCATACCTCGATGATCTGAAATGCAAGGTAACTCTTCTATTCTAATTAGGGATAATGTTAAAGGGACACGTACTACTCAGGGATCCATACTAGGTCTAGGGATCTAGTACCTGATATTTTTAAAGTTTCATTGGTTGCTACTAGTCCTTCTCAGGGTGATGTGACTAATGCAGAATTTTGCCAATTGATTCATATTATTGCTCAGCTAGTTGCTACTCAGATTGAGCGGGATACATCTGGTGTTCCATCTGCTAAGGACATAAGGGTTGGCCAGTTTATGAAGATGAATCCTCCTTATTTTACTAGTGTAAAGATGGAGAAGGATCCTCAAGGTTTCCTAGATGAAATGGAGAAAATCTTTAGGGAGATGCAGACCACAAATATGGAAGGTGTGAATTTTTCTTCTTACCAGCTTAAGGATATGGCGTACCAATGGTACGAGGAGTAGGATAGGGTGAGAGATGATGTTAAGGGGTCTACTTTATGGGAAACTTTCTCAAACGCTTTTCTAGGTTGCTTCTTTCCTCAGGAGATGAAGGAAGTAAAGATGTAGGAATTTTTAAATCTTAAGCAAGGGAAAATGTCTATCAGAAAATATGCCTTGAAATTTCATTAGCTGTCAAGGTATGCTCCAGACATGGTGTCTGATTTGAGGGAAAAGATAAGAAAGTTCACTTGTAGTCTATCTCAGGATTTAATCCTTAAAAGCAAGACTGAATTATTGATCAAGGATATGGATATTTTGAGATTGGTTGTTCACATACAGTAGGTGGAAGAGGAAAAGAGGAAATAGGAAGAGTTTGAGAGAAGGTAGGGTAAGAGGAGTAGGTTTTCTAAGAAGGGTGGTGCTCAACAATAAAGTGGTCGGGGTGGCGATAATAGGCAAAAGAGGAAGTAAGGCAGTTATGGTTCCTTTTATATTGCTAGTGCTCCTTACCCAAAATAGTCAGGTGATAGGCGTTACCAGGGTGGCAATAATTTTTTGGCACAAGGTGCCTAATCTCAGGAAAGTGAGGCTCAGTCAAACTCTTTATGCACTTCTTGAGGGTTCTGTGGTCTCTTTTATCTAGGATTTTTTTATGAAGGAAGTTACAGATGTTTTAAATATGCTCAGCCAAGCCATTTCTTAGAAACTGTCCGATTGGTAAGGGTGCTTCGGGAGCAGTCAAAGAACCAGTTGCTTCATCTCCTAACCAAAAAGTGTTGCTTCTTCATTTATTTCTACTTTTGGTACTGGCGAAGGTCAAAATAGGTTATATGTTCTTGCTACTCAGTAGCAATTTGAGGCATCACCGATGTTATGACTGGTATGTTATAGCTCTTTTCTCGTGATATGTATTGTTTTCTTTATCCAGGGTCCACTCTTTCTTATGATACGCCATCTATGGTTGTGTATTTTTATTTTGATCCTGAGGTAATTTCTGATCCTTTTTTTATTTCTACCCTAATAAGAGACTGTGGTTGCTAAGAGAATCTATAGGGGTTGTGCGGTGTCTATTGGTAGTAGGTAGACTTTGGTGGATTTGTTTGAACTAAATATGGTGGATTTCGATGTTATTTTAGGGATGGATTGGTTACACTCTTGTTATACATCCTTCGATTAAGGGTTGCTCCCTAGCTCCTAGGGGAAGACTTATTTCTTATCTTACATCTTGGAGGTTAATCTACAAAAGGTATGTCAATTACTTAGTCCGGGTTAAAGATTCTAACTTGGAAGGTCCTTCTTTACATCTAGTTCTAGTGGTAAAAAAGGTTTCCTGAGGTCTTTCCAGATGATCTTTCTAGTGTTTCTACAAATGGGGAGATTAAGTTTGGTATTGATTTGGTTCCGCACACTCCTCCAATATCTATTCCTTCTAATTGAATGGCTCAGTCTGAGTTGAGGGAACTCACAGAGCAACTTAAGGATCTTCTATATCAGGGGTTAATTCATCCTAGTGTATCCCCTTGGGGTGTACCGGTTTATTCATGCGTAGAAAAGATGGTTTCCTTCGGATGTGCATTGACTATAGATAGTTGAATAAGGTAACAATTAAGAACAAGTATTCTCTTTTGAGAATAGATGACTTGTTTGATTATTTATAACGTGCCAAGTTCTTTTCTATGATAGATCTTTAGTCTGTATATCATCATCTTAAGATTAGGGAGGAGGATATCTCTAAGACAAATTTTTATACTCGATATGGTCCCTTAGAGTTCTTAGTTATGTCTTTCGATTTGACTAATGCCCGACAGTATTTATGGATTTGATGAATAGAGTTATTAGGCAATTTCTAGATCTTTGAGAAGCTTAAGGATAAGTTAACTTCGGCTCCAATTTTGACATTACTCAAAAGAATAGAAGGGTTTATGGTTTATTGTGATGCATCCCGGGTGGGACTTAATTGTATTTTGATGCAACATGGGAAGATGATTGCCTATGCTTCTAGGAAGTTGAAGGCACATGAGAAGAATTATCCTACTAATGACTTGGAGCTTCTTGCGATGGTCTTTGCTTTGAAAATCTGGCGGCATTATTTGTGTGGAGTACATATGGATATCTTTTTTTTATCATAGGAGTCTACAGTATGTGTTCACTCAAAAGGATCTAAATATCAGGCAAAGGAGATGTTGTACCTTCTCTAGTACTATGATATGAGTCTTCACTAACATTCAGGTAAGGCTAATATTATTGTTAATGCTTTTATAGGTTGTCCATATGGAGTTTAGCTCATGTGGCAAAGGGGAAGCAGGAGTTGGTAAAGGATATTCACTGCTTAGCTAATCTTGGGTTCTGTCTTTTAGAATCTGAGGATGGTGGTGTGATCGTATAGGAATTAGTTCGATCATCTCTCAGTGCAGAGATCAAGGAGAAGAAAATTCTAGATCCTATCTTGATATAAATCAAGAGCAATGTTGGTGGGCAAAGGGTAATAGTGTTTGAGATCAGTAGTGATGGTACCTTGAGGTCCAAGGGCGATTATGCATTCCTGGCGTTGATTAGTCATGACAAAGGGCTTTGGCTGAGGCACTTGAATCAAGCTATGTTATTCATCATGGTTCAACAAAAATGTATCATGATCTTTAAGAGATGTATTGGTGGAATGGAATTAAAAGGGATGTGGCTGATTTTGTGGCCAAGTGTTTGGTGTGTCAATAAGTGAAATTTGAGCACATGAGGCCTGGTGGGTTGTATCAAGAAATGGAATTTCCAAAATGGAAATGGGAGGTAATCAATATGGACTTTGTTACTGGTGTTCCTCGATCTCGATACCAATTTGATTTGGTTCGGGTCATCATGGCTAGGATGACAAAGTGTGCTCACTTCTTGCTAGTCCAGACTAACTTTTTGGCTGAGGACTATGTGAGGTTGTACCTTTAGGAGATTTTAAAGTTGTATAGGGTACCTATTTTGATTATTTTTTGTCATGATAAGTATTTTTCATCTTACTTCTAGCAGTCTTTTCAGAAGGGGTTGGGTACTAAGGTTAGTCTAGGTACTACTTTTCATCCGCAAATAGATGGACAAGAAAAGAGGACTATTCAGACATTAGAAGATATGCTTCAAGCATGTGTGATTGATTATGGTGGCAGTTGTTCGAGTATCCACCTTTGGAAGAGTTTTCTTACGATAATAGCTATCCTTCTAGCAGTGGTTTGGCCCTTTTGAGGCATTGAGTGATAGGAGGTGTTGATCTCCTATTGGGTGGTTTGAACTTGGAGAGGCAGATATGTTCAGTCCAAATTTGGTTTATCAAGCTACATAAAAGGTAAAAGTGATTCGGGATACGTTTAAGGCTGCCCAAATTTACCAAAAGTCCTATGCAGATGTAAGGCATAGAGACTTGGAGTTTGAGGTTGGGGATGAAGTGTTTCTAAAGGTATCTCCTATGAAGGGTGTAATGTGGTTCGGTAAAAAGGAGAAACTCAGTCCCTAGTATGTTGGTCCTTATGTGATTTTGCAGATAGTTCACAACATGGTGCTTGAATTGGAGTTGCCTTCTATTTTAAGCTCCATTAATTTGGTATTTCATGTCTCTGTGTTAAGAAAGTGTCTTGGTGATCCTTCTTCGGTGGTTTCCTTGGAAGGGTTGGATATCTCAAATTCTTTATTTTATGAAGAGATATCGGTTGAGATCTTGGATCAATAGGTTCATCGATTATGGACCAAGGATATGGCCTCGATTAAGGTTCTATGGCGGAACCACAAGGTGGAAGATTCTACATGAGAAGCAGAAGTGGACATAAAATCAAAATATCCGCATTTATTTTCTGCTTCAGATATTCGTGCAGAAGGTATGTGTTCTTGATCACATCTTTATTTTCTAACTTTGTTAAAGGTTGGATTGATATTTAATAATGCAAATGAATCATGCTTGTGTTTGACCTACCTTGTCCGTCATTTGGGGATGAATGATCCTAGTGGGGGAGACTGAAACACCTGGGTTTGGCACGGTAACACCCCAAAATTCTAACCAATAGTGTAATCATGACTCAAGCTGATGAGAAATAAATTATAGTGTTTTGGTTGTTTTCTAATCAAGGGTGATGTGTATTAAGGCCTCAAAGATGTCCTAACGATTAGGTGAATCAAAATATTCCTTACCGATTGAATTCTTGGAAAAGATATTGCCATATTTAACTTTTAATGAGTATATCTCTCGTTATACTATGAATTATTGAGCTCATGACATACCAAAAGATATATAATTGAATTATATTTCCAACGATACTAATTTTAACAAAAAATGGTATTGGAGCAAAGAGTTATGCCCATTTTACTCTAGCATGTCAGGCTAAAAAACTGAGTGACGACATTCCTGATAAGCTGTCACAAGCGTGATGACTTATCACCTATGTCATCAGCCTTAGGCAGATTTCCACCCCTAGTGACAATATTTTGTGATAAGTTATCATGAGTGTGACGACTTATCACCAATGTCATCAACCTTAATAAGAAAATCATAAATTCCACCCTTTTATGATGATATTTCGTGACGACTTATCACTAGTCTGACGACTTGTCACGAATGTCGTCAGCTATTTTTTTTTAGCAATTAAGGGATGTTTTTTCAATAGTATTTTGGTCTTTTCTCATCTTTTGGAAGCCTCTATAAATATGAGAATCCTCCTCCAAACCCTGATTTCTCCATTTTCTCTTCTAATTCTCTTAAGAAAAATATATCTAGGGTTTCATCAAGAATATTAATCTTCCAAAAATCATCCATAAATATTCAAGATTTCTTCAAGAACCAAGTTCTTCATAGTGTAAGCTTCAAGAATTATTAGTTACAAGTGCAGACAGAGTCTCAAGGACTAGAGTTCATCCAATTTCAAAGATTAAGGTATGTGGGGTTTGAACAAGAACACTTCTTTTGTTCTTGTGCCCAAAGATTTAATTTCTACTATTGAATTTCATGAATTTGCAAGTGGGTTTACACCCAAATTACTTTATTAATGATTTATGAGATTTGAGTAGTTCAAGTTTAATATACAAGATTATTTCATTATTTTATTTCTTAAATTAAAAACTTCTGCCATGAGTTGAATATTATTATTATGAATTGATGATTTCTGAATGATTTGAGATAAGTTTCATGATTTAAGCTTTTCTATGAGAAGTTCGATTATTGAATATGTATTGATCTTTGAGCTTGAGAGTCAAGAATGAGTTCTTTTATGTTTTCTTGAAGTTTTTGACATTTTATATGAGTTAATAAGCAAGTACACTTGATGTTCAGAAAGATTATTTGAGTTTGAGTAGAGTTAGGAATCAACAATTGTTTTGATTTAAAGTTGAGAAATATTTATGATTTGGTCTCTATGGTAGACCCTTAAGTTGATTAAGGTGGATTTCCTAACGCGTTCTAAGATTAAGTCTGCGAGTAGTATTCAGCACCGAGCGGGAGGTGTGGGTTTAGCGCATCCTACTTCCCCAGAACTACATGCCACCGTAGGATTAAGAGTAAGGGCCAAAGACCAAGACAGTGATAACTAAAGTTAAAGTTCTACTCCGATGGCAAGGATAGAACAGCTCTCCCCAACATAGGCAAGACGTTGGACTCCATGTAACCTCATATGGCAAATGTCGGTTATAAGAAACTCGCCAAGTCCACAATAGTACAAGTTTCATGATTTACCGAGTCACTCTAAGTCATGAGTCAACGAGTTTTAGTTAAGTCCAATGGTTTATGAGGTTTCAGAAGCATGTGTTATTATTGATGATTTATGGAAACTATGTTTCACGTAATTCAAGTGAAGAGAGTCATTAGTGTCAACATGCATGATTTTCTTATACAATTATGATATTATTTAAAATATTGTCTGCACCCCCACATACTCAGTACATTCCAAAGTACTGAGTCACATACTCTTCTGTGTTCTATACTTCCTCGTAATGTAGGTTTAGGTGCTCAATCTCAGTGGCGATAGTGATTTTTGAGTACCTCCATCTACATTTCTACAGTTGGTGAGTCCTCATGGTTCGAGGACCTATGCCCCTAACTTTTGATTTTACTAGAAGATGATTACTTTTTTTCAGTTCAACACGAGCCAGTTGGAGATCTGTCCCAATGGCTCCTCAGTCTTATATAGTAAAGGCTTGGTTAGACTAAAGTAAAGTGTCAGTATGTACAGAATTATAGTATTTGGATTGTGCAGGCTAGTTTCTTATCTTATTCCAGTATGTTCATAATATGTCCTTCTCTCTTATTTTAGCATGACTATTGTCAAAGTGAGTTCTAGAAGTGATGACCGGCTTAGAGGGTTAGCATAAGGCCATGTGTGGCCTTAAGCACCGTGTGACACCTCGGTATGGGATCTTGGGGCGTTATAAGCTTGGTATTAGAGCCTAAGGTTTAAAGAGTCCTAGGAAGTCTAACAAACCGCGTTACATGGAGTCTTGATCATCGATGTATAGCGCGCCACATCTATGAGCAAGAGGATACGGAATGTTTTAGAAAAAGTCATTTCTATCTTTCTAAAGTATATCATGCCTTCAACTTTCTCTTTATCTGTGATTAACTCGTTCTCTCTTATAACAGAAAATGTCTTATCCTCGAGCTTGTAGAAATAACAAGCAACCTCAACCCATTGATCCTTTGAATGAGCATGTGTCTCAAGCGGAATTTTGAACAGTTTTTCAGGCGCTAGCCCAGGCAGTTACCACCAATACTCAAGCTAACACCCAGACTACTGTTCCGCCTCTACAAAAGAATAATTTTGCTACAGCTCGGGTTCATGACTTTATGCAGATGAATCCGCCTGAATTCTATGGGTCGAAGGTAGGTGAAGACCCACAGATGTATCTTAATAAGGTGAAAAATATTACTTAAATTATGCATATAATAAAGGAAAAAAGTGTGGAGCAAGCTTCCTATCGCTTGAAAGATGTTGCTTATGACTGGGTAGAGGTGTGGAGGAAAAATAGAGGGGAAAATGTCACTCCCATGAATTGGCAATTATTCCAGGATGCATTCTTGGACAGATTCTTTCCCCCAGGGATGATGAAAGCGAAACTAAAAGAATTTATGAACTTGAGACAAGGCTCCATGATAATTAAGGAGTATTGTCTTAAATTCAACCAGTTGTCTAAGTATGCTCCCGGTATGATGGCTGATTTCAGGACTAGTATGAGTAAGTTTTTGACTGGCGTATCGAGTTATGTTATAAAAGAGTGTGGATCTGCTATGCTCAATAGAGACATGGATCTTTCTAGATTAATGATACATTCTTAGAAAATTTAAGTAAACAAGGTGAAAAAAAGAAAGAGAATAAGAGGAAATAAGAGAGTTAGATCAGAGCAGCAGGGGCATCGTCAGACTAGACTTTCTGAAGGGATCCGCCCTCAGTTTCAGATTCGTTCATTTGTGGCAGCACCTTCATCAGCTAGTGCCCTGCATCCATAATCAGGTGGGATCAGGGTAATAGGCCTACTATGTCCAAGTCCCAGGATAGTGTAAGTAATAGACCTAACTATCCCTCATGTCCTAAATGTGGCAGAATGCATCCCGGAGAGTGTTCGGCTGAACAGAAAGTTTGTTTCTGTTGTGGTAAGTTAGCCACAGACTTAGAGATTGCCCATATACTAAACAGGGGAGCCGTGATGTTCGTCCCCAAAGTCAGGCTATCAGTGCCCCAACCCCTTTAGCTTATCCAACTCCTTCTCAAGGTGCCTCATCGAGTACTGTAAGTGATCAGTGCCAGAATCACTTTTATGCTATACCACCCCACCAGGAGCAGAAGGACCCCCTAGATATTATTACTGGTATGCTCTGTGTATTTTATTTTCATGTGTATGTACTGATGGACCCTGGGTCATGTTTTTCTTATGTGACTCCGTTGGTGGCTGTGAATTTTAAGATCAATGCTGAAAAGATTCTTAAGCCTATCCTAGTTTCTACCCAGTAGGTGAATCTGTTATAGCTAAATAAGTATATAAGAAGTGTCCTATCACTGCTCTTCACAGAGTCTTGTTCTCCGACTTGATTGAGTTAGCCTTGGTTGATTTTTGACATTATTTTGGGTATGGATTGGCTTCACTCTTGTTATGCATTTATAGATTCTCGTACCCGTGTAGTCAAGTTTCAGTTTCCTAATGAGCCATCCTTAAGTGGTCCGGAAATTCTATATCTCCTAAGAGTCATTTCATATCCTATCTTAAAGCTAGGGAATTGATATCCAAGGGTTGTATCTATCATTTGGTTAGATTTAAAGTTAATAAGTCTGAGACTCTGACCATTTAGTCAATCAACATTGTTAATGAGTTTCTCGATGTTTTTTTGGAAAATCTCCCAGGGGTACCTCCCGATAGAGAGATAGAATTTGGGACTGATCTTCATCCCGATACACAACCTATTTCTATTCCTCAGTGTCGTATGGCCCCCGTAGATTTTAAGGAGTTGAAAGAGAAACTCAAATATCTTTGAGATAAGGGTTTTATAAGGCCTAGTGTATTTCCTTGGGGTGCACCCATTCTATTCATGCAAAAGAAAGATAGTTCATTGCAGATGTGCATCGACTATCGTGAACATAACAAGGTCAGAGTCAAGAATAAGTACCCTCTTCCTAGAATTGATGACCTATTTGATTAGCTGCAAGGTGCCAGCTATTTCTCAAAAATAGACTTGAGATCCGGTTATCACCAGCTTAAAGTTAGGGAGTGCGATATTCGAAAGATAGTTTTTCACACCCGTTATGGTTATTTTGGGTTCCTGGTCATGTCCTTCGGGCTAACAAATTCCCCAGTAGCTTTTATGGACCTCATGAATTGGGTGTTCAGACAGTACCTGGATATGTTTGTTATTGTGTTCATAGATGATATTCTTGTATACTCCCGAAGTGAGAACGACCATGCCAATCATCTCCAAATAGTCTTGCAAACCCTTAGAGATCACAAAAATTTGCCAAATTTAGTAAGTGCAAATTTTGGCTAAGGTCAGTTTCTTTTCTGGGCCATATTATTTGTTCTAAAGGTATTCGAGTTAATCCTTAAAAAATAAAAGCTATGAAGAATTGGCCTAGACCTATTTCCCCATAGGATATTAGGAGTTTTTTAGGTCTAGCTGGTTACTACCATTGTTTTGTTGAGGGTTTATCTTCTATTGCGTCTCCTTTGACTCGATTGACCCAAAAGAAAGTTAAATTCCTGTGGTCTGATTCTTGTAAGAAGAGTTTTCAGGAGTTGAAGACTCGACTCACTTTGGACTTTGTGTTGACCCTTCCTAATGGTATAGATGATTTTATAGTGTACTGTGATTCTTCTAGAGTTAGGTTAGGTTGCGTATTGATACAGAAGGGTAAGTTATAGCCTATTCCTCCAGGTAGCTGAAGCCGCATGAGAAGAATTACCCGACCTATGACCTTGATTTAGCTGCAGTGGTTTTTACCTTAAAAATCTGGAGACAATATTTGTACGGTGTTCATGTTAATGTCTTTATGGATCACAATAGTTTACAGTATTTGTTTACTCAGAGAGATTTGAATCTTCGATAGAGGCGATGGTTAGAATTGCTAAAGGACTATGATATGAATGTACTGTATCACCCGAGCAAGGCCAATATAGTGGCAGATGCCCTTAGCAGGTCATCCATGGGTAGTGTAGCATATGTCGAGGAAGATAAGAAGGAGTTAGCTCGTGAAATGCATTGCCTGGCTAGGTTGGGAGTTAGATTGCTTGATTCAGCTGAGGGTAATGTTTGGGTCAAGAGTAGTTCTGAGTCTTCTCTAGTTTCAGAAGTAAAGGAGAAGCAAGATATGGATTCTTGTTTGGTCAAACTAAAAGAGTTAGTTAAAGACCAAAAGGTGGAGGTTTTCTCCCAAGGGGAAGATGGTGTATGGAGATTTTAGAATAGATTGTGTGTGCCTGATGTTGATGATTTGAGGCAGAGAATTACTGTTGAAGCTCATGGCGCGTGATATTCTATTCATCCCGATGCTACCAAGATGTACCATAATTTGTGGAAAATTTATTGGTGGAATGGTATGAAAAAGGGTATAGCGAAGTTCGTAGAGAAGTGTACAACTTGCCAACAAGTTAAGATAGAGCACCAAAGACCCGGTGGAATGATACAAGAATTCAATAGTCCTACTTGGAAGTGGGAGGATGTGAATTTGGATTTTGTGATTGGTTTACCTTCTTCTCGACATCATCATGATTCGATTTGAGTCTTTATCGATAGGTTGACTGAGTCTGTGAATGTCTTGCCAGAGCATACATCTTTCGCCATTGAGGACTATGCTAAGCTGTACATTTGAGAATTAGTCAGGTTGCATGGAGTTCCTTTGTCTGTTGTCTCTGACAGGGGTACTCAATTTACTTCTCATTTTTGGAGGGCTTTTCAGAAGTGTCTCGATACCCAAGTTCATCTTAGCTCTACTTTTCATCTGCAGACCGATGGTCAGGCTGAGAGGACCATCCAGACCTTGGAGGATATGTTAAAGGCTTTTGTTCTTGATTTCAAAGGAAGTTGGGGTAATATCCCGAGACTCTAACCATTAGTTCAACCATAAATCAAGCTCATGAGAAATAAATTATAATGTTTTGGGTTGTTTTCTGATCAAGTATGGTGTGTATTAAGGCCTTAAATATGTCCTAACGATTGGGTGAATCAAAACATTCCTTACGGATTGAATTCTTGGGAAGGATATTGGTATAGTCAACTTCAAACGAGCTTATCTCCCATTATAATTGGAATGTTTGAGCTCATAACCTATCAAAAGATAGATAATTGAATTATCTTTCCAACGATACAAATTTCGCCAAAATCCGATACCGGAGCAAAGAGTTATACCTATTTTACTCCAGCATGTCAATCTAGAAAAGGGTGACAACGTTTTTGACGGCTTGTCACATTTCTGATGACATTTCTGATGACGTCGTCATGTTTCTGACGACATCATCACCCTTAGGCAGAAAATCATAAAATTTGACCCTTTTGTGATGACATTTCATGATGGCCTATAACGGGTCTGACGGCCTGTCACGGATGTCATCACCTATTTGTTTTTAGCAATTTAGAGACGTTTTTGCAAAGGTATTTTGGTTTTTTTCCAATCTTTTGGAGGCCTCTATAAATATGAGAATCCCATCGAAACCCTAATTCCATCATTTTCTCTTCCAATTTTCTTGAGATAATATATCTAGGGTTATATCAAGAACATAAATCTTCCAAGTATCATCCATAAATCTTCAAAATTTCTTCAAGAACCAAGTTCCTCATACTGTGGGCTTCAAGAATTATTTATTTCAAGTGTTGGTAAAGTCTCAAGCACTAAAGTTCATCCAATTTCAAAGATTAAGGTATGTGGGGTTTTGAACAAGAACACTTCTTTCATTTATGTGCCCAAAGATTTAATTTTTGTTGAATTTCATGAATTTTGCAAAGTAGGTTTACACCCAAATTACTTTATCAAGGATTTATGAGATTTGAGCTATAGAAGATGGACACATATGACTACTTCATTGTCTTATTTCTTAAATTATGAATTTATGTCATGAGTTGTAAATTTTTATCATGAAATTATAATTTCTAAGTGATTTATGATAAGTGTCATGATTTATGTTTTTCAATGAGAAGTTTTTCTATTGAATATATATTGATATTGAGCTTGACAGTCAAGAACGAGTTCTATGATGTTTTCTGGAAGATTTGATACTTGATATGCTTTGATAAGCAAGTGTACTTGATGATGAGAAAGATTATTTTTGAGATTTAGTCGAGTTAGGAATCCACAAGTTGATTATGATTTACAAGTGAGAAATATATTTATATTTTGGTCTTCATGATAGACCCTTGAGTTGATTAAGGTAGATTTCCTAACGCGTTCTGATCTTAAGTCTGGGAGTAGTATTTAGCACCGGGCGGGAAGTATGGGTTCAACGCGTCCTACTTCCCCAGAACTACGTGCCACCATAGGATTAAGATTAAGGGCCAAAGGCCAAGACAGTTATCACTAAAGTTAAGGTTCTACTCCGATGGAAAGGATAGAACAGCTCTCCCCAATGTGGGAAAGACGTAATGTAAGCTCAAATTATTTATGTCGGTTATAAGAAACTCCCAAGTCCATAATAGTCCAAGTTCCATGAGTTACTAAGTCACTCTAAGTCATGAGTCAAAGAGTTTGAGTTGAGTCCAACGGTTTATGAGATTTATGAAGCATGTGTTATTATTGATGATTTATGGAAAATATGTTTCAGGTAACTCAAGAAAAGAGAGTTATTAATATCAACATACATGATTTTCTTATACATTTATTATATTATTTAAATATTGCCTACGCCCCCACATACTCAGTACATTCCTAAGTACTGATTCCCATACTCTTCTGTGTTCTATATTTTCTCGTGATGTAGCTTCAGGTGCTCAGTCTCAGCAGCGACATTGATCTTTGAGCACCTCCATCTATATTTGTATAGTTGGTGAGTCCTTATAGTTTGAGGACCTATGTCCTTTATTTTTGACTTGATAGTAGATGGTTGTTTATTTCCAATTCAGTACGGGTCAGTTGAGAATCTGTCCTAATGGCTCCTCAGTCTTATGTAGTAGAGGCTTTGTCAGACTAGAGTACCAGTATGTACAGAACTTTAGTATTTTAATTGTACAGGATAGTATTTCTTTGTATTCTAGTATGTTTATGACATGATTATTCTTACTTTTTACCACTTGATTATTGTCATATTGAGTTATAGAGGTGATGACAGGCTCAAAGGGTTAGCTTGAGGTCGCATGTGGCCTTAAGCACCGTATAATGTCTTGGGATGGGATCTTGGGGCGTTACAATCTTGGTGTCAGAGCCTAAGGTTTAAAGGATTCCGAAGAAGTCTGGCAAGCCGTGCTACGTAGAGTCTTGATCATCGGTGCGTAGCACGCCATATCTATTAGCAAGAGGCTATGGGATGTTTTTAGAAAAGTCATTTCTTTCTTTCAGAAGTCTTTCATGCCTAAGACTATTTCTCTCTGCTATTAATTCATGCTCTCTTATTACAGAAAATGCCTCCTCATAGAGATCGTAGAAACAACGAATAACCTTAACCTGTTGATCTTTTAAATGAGACGGTGACTCATACCGAATTTCGGGCGGCTTTTCAGGCACTAGCCTAGGCAGTTACCACCAATGCTTAGGCCAATGTTCAGGCCGTTGTTCCACCTCCACAAGAAGGTAATTCTTTGGTAGCTTGAGTTTGGGATTTTATACGAATGAATCCGCCAGAGTTTTATAGGTCAAGGGTAGGTGTAGACCCATAGATGTATCTTGATGAGGTGAAAAAGATCACCCAAATTATGCATGTAACAGAGGAAGAAAGTGTGAAGCTAGCTTCCTATCGCTTGAAAGATATTGCTTATGATTAAGTGGAGTTGTGGAGAAAGAGTAGAGGAGAGGATGCCACTCCCATGACTTAGCAGTTGTTCCAGGACATATTCTTAGACCAATTCTTTCCCCCAGAGCTGAGGGAAGCAAAACTAGAAGAATTTATGAACTTGAGACAAGGCTCCATGACAGTTAAGAAATATTGTCTTAAATTTAACCAGTTTTTCTAAGTATGCTTCCGGTATGATGCCTAATTCCAGGACCAGTATGAGTATGTTTTGACTAGCGTATCGAGTTATGTTATGAAAGAGTATAGGTCCGCTATGCTCAATAGGGACATAGATCTTTCTACATTGATGATACATGCCCAGCAGATTAAAGTTGACAAGGTGTAAGAGAAAGAGAGAGTGAGAGGGAATAAGAGAGTTAGATCAGAGCAGCAGGGTTATAGTTAGGGTAGATTTTCTAGAGGGATCCGCCCTCAGTTTTAGGGTCATTCTTTTATGCCAGCACCGTCATCAGCTAGTACTCCCACATCTAGAGTCAGGCAGAAGCAGGGTAATAGACCTACTGTGTCTAGGTCTAAGGACAGTGCGAGTAATAGACCTAACTATCCCCCATGTGCTAAGTATGGTAGGACGCATCCTGGAGAGTGTATAGCTAAGCAGAGAGGTTGTTTTAGTTATGGTAATTTGGGCCACTAATTTAGGGATTACCTATATTCTAGATGGGGGAGCCGTGATGTTCATCCCTAAAGTCAGGATATTAGTGATCCATCCCCTTAGGTTCGTCCTACTCCTCCTCAGGGTTCCTCAGCTAGTATTGTCGGTGGTCAACACCAAAATTGCTTTTATGCTATACCACCCCGCCAGGAGCAGGAGGATTCACCAGATGTTGTTACTGGTATGCTCCGCGTATTTCATTTTGATGTGTATGTGTTGATGGACCCTGGATCAACTCTTTCTTATGTGACTCCATTAGTGGCTGCAAATTTAGTGATCAAGACTCCGACCATTCATTCGATCAGCATTGTTAATGAGTTTTGTGATGTTTTTTCAAAAGATCTCTCAGGGGTACCTCCCGATAAAGAGATAGAATTTAGGATTGATCTTCTCCCTAACATGCAGCCTATTTTTATTCCTCCATACCATATGGCCCCCGTAGAACTTAAGGAGTTAAAAGAGCAACTCAAAGATCTTCTAGATAAGGGCTTCATAAGGCCTAGCGTATCTCCTTGGGGAGCACCCATTCTATTCGTGCAAAAGAAAGATGGTTCATTATGGTTGTGCATTGATTATCCTCAGCTTAACAAGGTCACAATCAAGAACAA
This sequence comes from Capsicum annuum, assembly GCF_002878395.1. NCBI lineage: Eukaryota > Viridiplantae > Streptophyta > Magnoliopsida > Solanales > Solanaceae > Capsicum > Capsicum annuum. Next base: position 68,255 of record NW_025890804.1, read on the forward strand.
GTACCCTCATCCTAGAATTGATAACCTATTTGATGATCTGCAAGGTGCTAACTATTTTTCAAAAATAAACTTGAGATCCGGTTATCATTAGCCTAAAGTTAGGGAGAGTGATATTTCAAAGATAGCTTTTCGCACCTGGTATGGTCATTTTGAGTTCTTGGGCATGTCCTTTAGGCTAACAAATACCCCAATAGCTTTTATGGATCTCATGAATCAGGTGTTCAGACAGTACCTAGATATGTTTGTTATTGTGTTCATAGATGATATTCTTGTATACTCCCGAAGTGAGAACAACCATGCAGATCTTCTCTAAATAGTCTTGCAAACCCTCAGAGATCATCAACTATTTGCCAAATTTAGCAAGTGCGAATTTTGGCTAAGGTCTGTTGCTTTTTTGGGTCATATTGTTTCTTCTAAAGGTATTCGAGTTAACCCTCAAAAGATAGAAGCTGTGAAAAATTGGCCTAGACCTATTTCCCCGTCTAATATTAGGATTTTCTTGGGTCTAGCTGGCTACTACCCTCATTTTGTTGAGGGTTTCTCTTCCATTGAATCTTCTTTGACTCAATTGAGCCAAAAAAATTAAATTTTTGTGGTCTAACTCTTGCGAGAAAAGTTTTTAAGAGTTGAAGACTCGACTCACCTCGGCCCCTGCGTTGACCCTTCCAAATGGTGTAGATGATTTTATGGTGTACTGTGATACTTTAATAGTTGGGTTGGGTTGCGTGTTAATGCAGAAAGGTAAGGTCATAGCCTATGCCTCCAGACAGTTGAAACCGCATAAGAAGAACTACCCGACCCATGACCTCGAGTTAGCAGTAGTGGTTTTTGCCTTGAAAATCTGGAGAGACTATTTGTACACTGTTCATGTTAATGTCTTTATGGATCATAAGAGTTTGTAGTATGTGTTTACTTATAGAGAGTTGAATCTTCGTCAGAGGCGATGGTTATAATTGTTAAAGGACTATGATATGAATGTGTTGTATCACCCAGGCAAGGCCAATGTAGTGGCAGATGCCCTTAGCAGGTCGTCCATGGGTAGTGTAGCATAGGTCGAGGAAGATAGGAAGGATTTGGCTCATGAGGTGCATCATCTGCTAGGTTGGGAGTTATATTGCTTGATTCAGCTGAGGGTAATATTTAGGTCCAGAGTAGTTTCGAGTCTTCTCTAGTTTTGGAAGTAAAGGAGAAGCAAGATATGAATCCTAGTTTGGTCAGACTGAAGGTGTCAGTTAAATACCAAAAGGTGGAGGTTTTCTCCCAAGGGGGAGATAGTGTATTGAGATTTCGGAATAGATTATGTGTGCCTGATATTGAAGATTTAAGGCAGAGAATCATGGATGAAGCGCATGGCGCATGATATTCTATTCATCATGGTTCTACCAAGATGTACCATGATTTGTGAGAAATTCATTGGTGGAATGGTATGAAAAGGATATAGCGAAATTCGTAGAGAAGTGTACAACTTGCCAATAGGTTAAGATAGAACACAAAGACCCGGTGGAATGATGTAAGAATTCAGTATTCCTACTTGGAAGTGGGAGGAAGTAAATATGGATTATTTGAATGGTTTACCTCCTTCTCGATGTCATCATGATTCAATTTGGGTTGTTGTAGACAGGTTGACTAAGAGCGCACATTTCCTACCAGTATATACATCTTTCACCACTAAGGACAATGCTAAGCTGTACATTCAAGAATTAGTCAGGTTACATGGATTTCCAATGTCTATTATCTCTGATAGGGCTACTCAATTTACTTCTCTTTTTTGGAGGGCTTTTTAGAAGGGTCTCGGTACCCAAGTACATCTTAGCTCTGCTTTTCATCCACAAACTGATGGTCAGGCTGAGAGGACCATCCGAACCTTAGAGGATATATTAAGGGCATGTGTTTTTTATTTCAAAGAAAGTTGGGATGAACATTTTCCATTAATTGAATTTGCTTACAACAATAGTTTTCATACTAGCATTGGAATGGCTTCATTTGAGGCTTTATACGGAAGATGATGTAGATTACCATAGGTTAGTTTGAAGTGGGTAAAGCCGTTTTGTGTGGACCTAATGTTGTGTATGAGACTATGGAGAAAGTTAAGCTAATTCGGGAAAGGTTTAAGACATCCCAGAGTCATCAGAAGTCATATGTAGATGTTAGAAGAAGAGCTCTTGAGTTTGAGGTTAACGATCTGGTGTACTTGAATATTTCACCCATGAAGGGGGTGAAAAGATTAGGTAAGAAAGGGAAGCTTAGTCCCTGATACATTGGTCCTTATAGAGTTTTGAATCGTGTTGGAAAATCATCTTACAAGATTGAATTTCCTACCGAGTTGTCAGTTGTCCTTCCTATCTTCCACATTTCTATGCTCAAGAAGCACATTGGTGATTCTGTTGTTTTTGATCCATCATAAATTTTTGATGTTCAGGATAGCCTTTCATATGATGAAGTTTTGGTTGAAATCCTAGATTATCAAGTTCGTAGACTAAGAAATAAGGAAGTTCCCTTAGTCAAAGTTCTATGGCTAAATCAATCAATCGAGGGTCCTACTTAGGAAGCAGAAGCAGATATGCAAACCAGATACCCTCATCTCTTCTCTACGAGTTCAAATTAAGCCGAAGGTACTATTCTTCCCTAATCCAATTTCCTTTTAATCCACTGTATTCGGGTATATGGTTATTCTCTCTATGATTCATGCATTTTGTGAAGTACTCAAAAGTTTAGAATAATGTAAGCCCTTTTAGTGAGTCGTTCCAGCTATACATCCTCATGTTCTCTAGTTCTTGGCCTATCTAGCCATATTCGAGGATAAATGTTTCCAAGGGAGAGATATTGTAATATCCCAAGACTCTAACCAACTGTGCAACCATGAATCAAGCTCAAGAGAAATAAATCATAATATTTTGGGTTGTTTACTGATCAACGATGATGTGTATTAAGTCCTTAAAGATGTCCTAATGATTGGGTGAATCAAAACATTCCTTACCGATTGAATTCTTGGGAAGGATATTGTTATAGTCAATTTCAAATGAGCTTATCTTTCATTATACTTGGAATTTTGATCTAATGCCCTATCAACGGATAGATAATTGAATTAGCTTTCCAACGATACCAATTTTACCAAAATCCGATATCGGAGCAAAGAGTTATACCCATTTTACTCCAGCATATCAAGCTGGAAAATATTTTGACAGCCTGTCACGTTTTTGACGATATTTCTGATGACATCATCACCTTTCTGATGACATTTCTAATGACGTCATCAGACTTAGGTAGAAAATCATAAAATTCGACACTTTTGTGATGATATTTCATGAAGGCCTATCACGGATCTAACGACCTGTTACGGATGTCATCAGCTATTTTTTTCAGCAATTTAGAGACATTTTAGCAAGGGTATTTTGGACTTTTTCCATCTTTTGGATTCCTCTATACATAAGAGAATCCCATCCAAACCCTAATTCCATCATTTTCTCTTCCAATTCTCTTAAGATAATATATCTAGGGTTATATCAAGAACACAAATCTTCCAAGAATCATCCATAAATCTTCAAAATTTCTTCAAGAACTAAGTTCCTCATACAGTGGGATTCAAGAATTATTTATTTCAAGTGTGGATAAAGTCTCAAGCACTAAAGTTCATCCAATTTCAAAGATTAAGGTATGTGGGGTTTTGAACAAGAATACTTTTTTCGTTCTTGTGTCCAAAGATTTAATTTCTATTGAATTTCATGAATTTTGCAGAGTGGGTTTACACCCAAATTACTTTATCAAGGATTTATGAGATTTGAGCTATACAATATTGACATATATGACTACTGCATTGCCTTATTTCTTAAATTAAGAATTTATGTCATGAGTTGTATATTGTTATCAAGAAATTATAATTTCTACGTGATTTATGATAAGTGTCATGATTTATGTTTTTCCATGAGAAGTTTGTCGATTCAATATATATTGATAATGAGCTTGAGAGTCAAGAATGAGTTCTATGATTTTTTTTGGAAGATTTGATACTTGATATGATTTGATAAGCAAGTGTACTTGATGATGAGAAAGATTAATCCACAAGTTGATTATGATTTGCAAGTGAGATGTATATTTATATTTTGGTCTTCATGATAGACCCTTGAGTTGATTAAGGTGGATTTCTTAACACGTTCTGAGATTAAGTCTGCGAGTAGATAGCATTACCTTAACACCTATGGTGGTATGTCGTTCTGGGGAAGTAGGTGGCATTGCCTTATTATCAGTATGCATGATTTTCTTATACATTTATGATATTATTTAAGTGTTTCCTGCACCCCTACATACTCAATGCATTCCCAAGTACTGATTCTCATACTCTTCTGTGTTCTATATTTTCTCATGATATAGGTTCAGGTGCTCAGTCTCAGTAGCGACATTGATCTTCAAGTACCTCCATCTATATTCGTACAGTTGGTGAGTCCTCATGGTTTGAGGACCTATGTCCCAAATTTTTTCTTGATAGTAGATGGTTGTTTATTTCCCATTCAGTATGGGTCAGTTGGGGATCTGTCCCAATAGCTCCTCAGTCTTATGTTGTAGAGGCTTTGTCAGACTAGAGTACTAGTATGTACAAAACTTCAGTATTTAGATTATACAGGATTGTATTTCTTTGTATTCCAGTATGTTCATGACATGATTATTCTTCTTTATTATAGCTTAATTATTGTCATAGTGAGTTATAGAGGTGATGACAGGCTCAGAAGGTTAGCTTGAGGTCGCGTCTAGCCTTAAGTACTGTGTAGGTCTTAGGATGAGATATTAGGGCGTTACAGTTGGGATGATCATTTGCCATTGATTGAATTCGCTTATAACAATTGTTTTCATGCTAGCATTGGAATGGCTCCATTTAAAACTTTGTATGGGAGGATATTTAGGTCGTTCGTAGGTTGGTTTGAAGCAAGTAAAGCCACTATGATTGGACCTGATGCTGTGTTTGAGTCTATGGAGAAAGTTAAGCTGATTCAAGAACGGGTGAAGACAGCCCAAAGTCGTCAAAAATTATATGCAGATGTGAGAAAAAGAGCTCTTAAATTTAAAGTTGATGATTTGGTCTATCTAAATATTTCACCCATGAAAGGGGTGAAAATTTGGTAAAAAAATGAACCTTAGTCCCAATTATGTTGGCCCTTATAGAGTTTTGCATCATGTGTGGAAAGCAGCTAATAAGATTGAATTGTATACCGAGTTGTCAGCTGTCCATCCTTTATTTCACGTATCTATGATTAAGAACCACATTGGTGACTCTGTTGTTGTTGATTCATCAAAAAACTTTGATGTTCAGGATAGCCTTTTATATCATGAAGTTCTGGTAGAAATCCTAGATTACAAAGTTAGTAGACTAAGAAATAAGGAAGTTCCCTTGGTCAAGTTTCTGTGGCAAACTCAATCTGTCGAGGGTGCTACTTGGAAAGCAGAAGTAGAAATTCTAGCCAAGTACCCTCACCTCTTTTCTATGAGTTTGGAGCGAGCAGAAGGTAATATTCTTTCTTAATTTCGCCCTTTTCTTATTAAAGATTCAGTTGTGTGTCTAATCACGAATTCATGCATTTTGAATGGTATTCAAAGGTATAAAGTGAAGTACACCCTTTGAGTGAGCCGTTCCAGCTATACTTCCTTATTTTTATTCTCTTGTTATTGGCCTATCTAGCAACATTTGAGGACGAATGTTTTCAAGGGGGACATATTGTAATACCCCAAGATTCTAACCAATAGTGCAACCATGAATCAAGCTCATGAGAAATAAATTAAAGAGTTTTGGTTGGTTTCTGATCAAGGGTGATGTGTATTAAGGCCTCAAAGATGTCCTAGCAATTAGGTGAATCAAAACACTCCTTACCGATTGAATTCTTGGGAAGGATATTGCCATATTCATCTTCAAATGATCATATCTCTCATAATACTATGAATTATTGAGCTCAATACATACCAAAAGGTATATAATTGAATTATATTTCCAACGATACTAATTTTTCCAAAATTTGGTATCGAAGCAAAGAGTTATGCCCATTTTACTCCAGCATGTCAGGCTAGAAAATTGAGTGACGACATTCATGATAAGCTGTCACAAGCGTGACGACTTATCACTAATGTCATCAGCCTTTGGAAGATTTTCACCCCCAGTGAAGAAATTTTATGATAAGTTGTCACGAGTGTGATGACTTATCACCAATGTCGTCAACCTTAACCAGAAAATAATAAATTCCACCCTTTTGTGAAAATATTTTGTGACGACTTATCACCAGTCTGATGACTTGTTACGAATGTCGTCAGCTGTTTTTTGTCAGCAATTAAGGGACATTTTTGTATGGGTATTTTGGTCTTTTTTCATCTTTTGGAAGCCTCTAGAAATATAACAACCCTCCTTTAAACCCTAATTTTTCCATTTTCTCTTCCAATTGTCTTAAGAAAAATATATCTAGGGTTTCATCAAGAATATTAATCTTCCAAAAATTATCCATAAATCTTCAAGATATCTTCAAGAACCAAGTTCCTCATAGTTTTGGCTTTAAGAATTATTTGTTACAAGTGCGGATAGAGTCTCAAACACTAAGAGTTCATCCAATTTCAAAGATTAAGGTATGTGGGGTTTAAACAAGAACACTTCTTTCATTCTTGTGCCCAAAGATTTAATATTTACTATTGAACTTCATGAATTTGCAAGTGGGTTTACACCCAAATTACTTTATTAATGATTTATGAGATTTGAGTTGTTCAAGTTTAATATACAAGATTATTTCATCATTTTTTCTTAAATTAAGAACTTATGCCATGAGTTGAATATTGTTATTATGAATTGATGATTTCTGAATGATTTGAGATAAGTGTCATGATTTAAGCTTTTCTATGAGAAGTTTGATTATTGAATATATATTGATATTTGAGCTTGAGAGTCAGGAATGAGTTCTTTGATGTTTTATTGAAGTTTTTGACATTTGATATGAGTTAATGAGCAAGTACATTTGATGTTGAGAAAGATTGTTTAAGTTTGAGTCGAGTTAGGAATCCACAAATGTTTTGATTTAAAGATGAGAAATATTTATGATTTGGTCTCTATGGTAGACCCTTGAGTTGATTAAGGTGGATTTCCTAAGGCGTTCTGAGCTTAAGTTTAAGATTAGTATTTAGCACCGAGTGGGAAGTGTGGGTTTAGGGCATCCTACTTTCCTAGAACTACGTGCCACCATAAGTTTAAGATTAGGGGCCAAAGGCCAAGACAGTGATCACTAAAGTTAAAGTTCTACTTCGATAGAAAGGATAGAATAGCTCTCCCCAACGTGGGCAAGACGTTGGACTCCACATAAGCTCACATAGCTGATGTCGGTTATAGGAAACTCCCAAGTTCATAATAGTCCAAGTTTCATGAATTACCGAGTCACTCTAAGTTATGAGTCAACGAGTTTGAGTTAAGTCCAATGGTTTTTGATATTTAAGAAGCATGTGTCATTATTGATGATTTATGAAAACTATGTTTGACGTAATTCAAGCGAAGAGAGTCATTGGTGTCAGCATGCATGATTTTCTTATTCAATTATGATATTATTTGAAATATTGCCTGCACCCCCACATACTCAGTACATTCCCAAGTACTAATTCATATACTCTTCTCTATTCTATACTCCCTCATGATGTAGGTTCAGGTTCTCAGTCTCTGCGGAGACAGTGATTTTCGAATACCTCCATCTACATTCTTGTAGTTGGTGAGTCCTCATGGTTTGAGGACCTATGTCCTTGAATTTTGATTTTACTAGAAGATGATTACTTCTTTTCAGTTCAGTACGAGTCAGTTGGTGATCTATCCCAATTGCTCCTCAGTCTTATATAGTAGAGGATTGGTCAGACTAAAGTAAAGTGTCAGTATGTATAGAATTTCAGTATTTAGATTGTGTAGGCTAGTTTCTTATCTTATTCCAGTATGTTCATGATATGTCATTCTCTCTTATTTTAGCATAACTATTGTCAAAGTGAGTTCTAGAAGTGATGACAGGCTTAGAGGGTTCTCTTGAGGATGCGTGTGGCCTTGAGCACCATGTGACATCTCGGAATAGGATCTTGGGGCATTACAGGCACCCTTAGAAAATTTCCTGGATTTTTGGTTTATGATCAAGGTACGACTAAGGGGTACAGTTTGTGTGTTAGGGTACTATAACACCCCACAAAATTCTCTCCTAGTCTGAGCCTTAGAGTGTGTTCTGTGAATCGAAAATCCAATCCTAAAAGTTTGAGAGGTTTTTTTCATGTAGAACATTGAATAAGCTTTTTGTAGATACAAAATTCACCCAAATCCAATACTTGGGTGAAGAATTAGAGCCATTTTAGTAAGACAGTGTGCCACCTGCCACTTTAGCATGTCGCGAAGCCAGCCAAAGTGGAAATTATCAAAATCCAGTGAGTCTCTGTGATTATGGCGCATCGCACCAAGGCTTAATTTCAGAATTGTCAATTTTCAGTGCACCAACACGATTCCACTATATTGCAGTGCCTTTCCAGTTTGCAACCAAGGTAGCAACGTGATTTCCACCATATTGCGCCGTCATGCAGTTTCCTAATTGTCCAATTTCTAGTGAACTAGCACGATTATGGTCTTTTCCCACTCTTCTTTAGCCCCTATATATACCCGATAAAAGGCTCTCAGCCTCATTTCCCATTTTCAACATCAATACTAGGATTTTACAAAATCAAAACCCTTATTTCTTCTTCAAGAAAAATCAATAGAGATCAAGAGAAATCAAGAGGAATCAAGAATCTCTCCAAGAACTTTCAAAAAACTATTTTCCCCAAGGTATGTAGATGTTGTTTCTTGGGTCCCTTTCATCCAAGAATCTTAAGAACCCTTTTCTAAAATCCAAAGATGTTGTGTTTATGGTTTTTCATGATTCATGTCAGTTGAAATTGATGTTCCTTCTATCATTAAGTTGTGATTCATGTTTGTTTACAAGGATTTCAAGCTTTGACCCTAGTATGTAGAATTCATGTGATGGTTATGATAAACCCTCTTCAAGTTGCTTTCTATGTGATGTGTTCATGTCAATTAAGTGTAGAAATTGTTGAATAAAAAAAGCATGCTCCCCATATGTTTGATAAAATGCTTATGTGAAGAATTAGGGCCATTATAGCATGTTGATTAGGAAACCCCAATTATGTGCAAGTTCATGCATGCCAAGTGTTTGTTGAAATGCCTTAATGAATGAATTGTGGAATGATATCATGAAATCCTCAATTAGGTGCGACCCATGCATGCCTAGTGTTTGAAGAATGCCTTAGTGAATAAATTATGCCATGATAGAATGGAATCCCCAATAAGGTGTAAACCCATGCATGCCTAGTGTTTGTTGAAAGGCCTTAGTGAACAAGTTGAGACATGATAATAGGAAATTCCCCAATTACGTTATCTTTGTTATATGCTAAGCTTTTAATACATGTCAAGTACTTGATGAGTAAATTATGACATGATAGTATGAAGCTTCCCTAATCATATGCTATCTAATACATGCCAAGACTGATATACATACGAAGTACTTGATGCAAGACCTTATTGAATGGAGTATGATCTAAGAGCATGTTTCCCCTATGCTTTTATATGTCTATGATTCGTAAATGCTTGAAGTGGTGCCTTAGTGATTGTGAAGGTGAATATATGGTTGTGATTCCTAAATGCTTGAAGTGATGCCTTAGGAATTGTGATGGTGAATATATGGTTGTGATTTCTAAGTGCTTGAAGTGATGCCTTAGTGATTGTGATGTGAACATATGGTTATGATTCCTAAATGCTTGAAGAGATGCTTTGGTAATTATGATGATGAATAAATGATCGTGGTTATGACTAGTCAAGAATGGTTATTTATACCCAACAATTTAGCTGTTAACTAGAGCCTGTGTCAGTTTTCACGATAATCCAGTCGGGCCATTATTCTTAAAACTTAGTGAATTATAGAACTCTGTATCCTCAGACAGATATAGAACTTAAGAAATCTCAGTAATCTTCATAATCCCCGTATTGCTAGTAATCTAACCTCAGCGTTGTACTCAGCTCAGATCTAGTTGTATTCAAGTGTTCAGTTCTGACCTCGGTAGTGACCGAGTAATCTATTCAAACTCTATATCGCCAGTCAGATATTGTGGTTTAGTAGTATTTCATCAGATATGGATCCATATGAATTCATCTTAACTCAATCAGATCAATTGAGAAATGTTATTAGTATCAGATTTAGTTCAGTTTGTATTCAATTGGAAATTCAGTTCAGATTGTTTTAGTTAGGAGTAGGAGCTAGCATCGAGTGAGGGAAGGGATGGAGACTCCCCGTCAGAAAGAGGCCGAGTCGCTATGAGAAATCCCTAAACTTTAGAACTGCATAGCCAGTGCAGGATGTAGGAGTCCCCATCAGTAGAAGTCGTCACCGTTAGAGAGGTTTGACTATTATATTGCCTTAGGTTAAGTTCCTGCGATGGTCATCCGTTAGAGAGGCTTGACCAGAGATTTCTTTACCCGTAGCATGGTATTGACACCCTTCTTGCTGGGGTTACAGGTTTGACCCCACCTATGGTAGGTTGGGGCATGTCGGTTAAGTAACTACTTCCCATAGTTGCAGTTTCAACATCAATCTTCATAAATCAAGACTATTAGGTACAGTCATCTATCTCAGTGAGGAACTCAGATAGTTCCATTGATTCATGACCATACGTCAAATAGGCTTGGTCTCGGATTTAGTTGAGTATTCTTGTTACAAGATCCAAAGATCTCTTGATAGATAGGCTTGATCTCAGTCTCAGATCCTATTGAGGATTCTTGTTATTGGATCCAGAGATCTCCCGATAGATAGGCTTGATATCAGTCTCAGATACTGTTGAGTATTCTTGTTTCAGATCCAGAGATCTCCCAATAGATAAGCTTGATCTCAGTCTCAGATTCAGTTGAGTATTATTGTTATCAAATCCAGAGATCTCCCGATAGATAGGCTTGATCTCAGTCTCTAATTCTATTGGGTATTCTTGTTTTCAGATTCAGAAATAATCATTTTCTTATCATTGATAATAGATTCTAGAGTCATCCGTTAGAGAGAGGTTGATCTCCGATTTCATCAGTCAAGAGCAGTGAGCTCAAAATTCAGTCATTTATGTGAGTACATTCAATTAATTAGTTATCAGTATCAAATGATTCAGTGATTCAGTATCTCAGTGTTATTAGTGAGTTCAGATGACAGTAAAGCGGTATTCGAGTTTCAGTATCTAGGGTTGTGATGACTTTGATTACGGTTTGTGCATTCCTGTATGTGTTCTCTTTTGGTACTCTCATGATTATTCAGTTATGTAATTGTTCACGCATGAGCCCTTGCATTTAGCCTTACCTCATCTGCATACTCGGTATATTCCCGTACTAACACATTTGTGCTATGGTATTTTATTTGACACCATAGGTCCAGAGGCACGTGATCCAGAGTTCCCTCAGCAGTTCAGTCCTAGTTAGTGATAACGCTCAAATTACACTCTTGAATGGGTGTAAGATATCGTTGTCAATATAAAACCCAACTAGGTTGGGGTTGAATCCCATAGGGAATAGGGTGTGAATGTCAATTCATTTACAAAATACTTTACTGGTAGTTTATCATTTCCAAAAGTTGGGGGTTTAAAGTTCATAATAAATCAATCTTCACTTTATGAATTTTTAGAGTTGTTATCAATATAAATGGGAAACCAGGGTTATGATCACCAAAGGTTTCGGGTATTGACAGATATCAGGTAATGCTAGAGATCCTCAAAATGAGTAGAACAATAGAATATCCCTGACTATGATACTATATGACTTATCTCTCGACCTCATCAGACAATTTATTATCTAATTCTCTTGAACTTAGATAATTTATCTATACCCAATCAGATATTTTCTCAGGTAGATTAATCCAGTTACGGCATTAATCATTAAACAGAAGGTTGGTAGCTTTCGAGTCCCTATTGATAATTTCCATCCTCTAGCCTATTTCTCCGTTAGAAGCAAATAAAACCTAAGGTATAATCTAATGTTTGCAACCATTAGATTTCAGTTAAAACCACAGAATTTCAAGATGTTCTACTACTCTTTGAATCCGTTAAACAACTTGCATCATATAAACCCTTATCCTTGGATCCCATAACCCCGGCTAATGAAATTAGCTGCTTATGATTTGACGAAGGAAATCACAAGTTGAATTCATGATGATAATGATAAACTTATGTATAGATGGAAAATAACAAATAATTTCTTCAATTAAATCCCATGTTAGAAACCCAAGAATAGTTGATAAGAAAGGAACTAAAAATAATTGGCAAAAGAGAACAATGTACGTGTTTCTCCCTCCAAAATTCTTGTTCTGAATAATGAAAACTTACCCTCTTAAAAACCCTAAAAACTTCTATTTATACTAAATCCTAATTAAGGAAATAAAATAAAAAAAATCACTGCTGGGCTCAGATTTAGGTGACGCCATTTTGGTATTGGTCGTCAAGCTTCTAACGGTGTCTCAAATATGTCATCGGAAGTCATACCATCTTGACCTTTTCTGCCTCACTCTGATGATGTCCTATGACAGCTTACCACACTTGTGATGGCATATAGCAAATGTCGTCAGACCTTCAGCTTATTTCATCATGTTATGCCTCTCTCTGACGGCATATTCTGAGGGCTTACCCCACTTATGACGACATATTGAGAATGTTGTCAGTCTCATCCAGTATCTCTTCTCCACTGTTCTTCCTGACGCCTTTTTCTGGTAGTTTACCATATCTCTGAAAACTTGCAAGAAATGCCGTTAGACTCATATTAGCTCACTTGTACCAGATTTTACTTATTTTGTTCATCTTTCCTATATTTTTCTCCCATCCTTGCTACAACTGCAATATCACAAGAAAATGATCAAAAACAACCAAAATTTGCTTAAGAATTCGCAATTATTTAGATTTAAAATCCTCAAATATGTTAGCATCTGCTCACACATCAACACCCTCAACTTAAAATAATTGCTTGTCCTCAAGTAACCAAAACACAACTAAGAGAATACAGCGAACATTCAGCAGTCAACAACCAATTCTTAGCTCAAAACTCAGTTTACCACCTCCAAGGTCAACCAACTCAAACTACTGTGCAATTTATTGAAAAGCAACAACGTAACACAAAGGTTTCTACCCATGGAATCACTAAGTGCAAACAATCATGCATGAAATGTACACTACCCAAACAAGCAAGTAACTTAGCAAGTTACTATTGTGCCCTCACAACAAAGAAATTCCCCTTTTCTCTCATTATCAGTAATCAATGTAAAATCATGGGGATAATCACCAAGACTCTCACACTCAGAATGAAGTTCAACCACTACATGCCAAATACCATATGCTTTCCCTTATCATCATTACCGAAGTTTCTAGACAGGTAAGCTAGGATCACTACAGGACTTTCTCAAGCTTGTAACGTAGGCTAAGGGACGGTATGGTATTAAACATTAGTTAGAGTGACTAAACTCCTTGGCCCTACCTTATCTTGTGGGGTCTACTTATTAACCTCTTTTTCTCTTTTTTTATTTTCTTGATCACACTTTTAGGATGGGTGCACTTCTTTTTATTCCAACAGATTTTCTTTTTTTCCTCTTTTTCACCAACACCCAACCTTTTATTCTTTTTCTTTGATTCTTTCTTTTCTATTCTACCCTTCTTCATACCCAACTTATATCACACACCACCTATGATAGCCACCTTCAACTTAGGTTATTTTCCTATGTTGAGGTGCATAGTGTCTAAGGAGGATCAGGGCCAAAACAGGTTCATTATGATTTAAAAAGGGAAGGTTATAGGTTTCATAGAAAGAAAATAGTCAATTTAGGCTCAAACGAGGATCAAGGGATATAATACAATACAAGGAAGGTCATTTAGGCTAAAAATGACTTCAATTCAAAAATGGCCTATGATCATTTCCTAACCCCTATCTATCAACCAAGGAAAAATAAACTGGGCAAGTTTTAGATTCAGCAATACCACAAAGAACACAGTAAGATCTCACACACCCTTGGCACACAAGTATTTCACTAACTACTACTTATCTGGTTCATGCAGTTATTCAGCTGTGATTGTTAAGCACAAAACTAATGCCCTAACCAGATCCTCAATATTCATAATTTGAGGTAATTCACACAGTTATGCAAAACAAACCTTCGGAGAGGTGTTCAAAATAAAAAAAAATAGTTGACTACCTACAGAACCTGCACTACTCTTAGTTATTTGTAGAATATGCTACAACAGCATTCTACCCTACACTCTCAACTTAAAATCAAAACAAAATGAAACTATGGGTTTAGGGCGTACCTGGTAGAGATCAAGTACGATGATCATAGGGCTTTACCCCCACATCAGTATCTCCAGTTGGGACACTTATATCTGGAGCTTACTGCTGCGCTGGCTCAGCTACCACTACATCTGAAGGAGGTGCACTAGATTAGGCTTCTACGGCTCTAGCGTAGAGTGCCTCCTCCCTTCTCAAGTGGTCCTCTAGAGACACTTGTATTTCCCATTTCAGGTTTGCTTTGTCAGTGGCTGCTACCTTATCAATTGCTTGTGTCGTATATTTTGCTCCTATTTTCTGAGCCTTCTTTTCATTTTTATCCTTTTTCTAGGATTTGCCCTCATTCTAATCATCTCCTTGTCTCTTTCTCTTTCCCTTTTCTCTTTTCCTTGTTTTTCTTTTTCTGCATAGGCTCCTCAGTAAGATCAAGCAACTCTAATTCACCTTCAGGCTCCTTAGCCACATCTTCTGTTACTGTAATGCACTGGAGCAATCTAATTACTTCAAACTCAATCTTCATCTTCTTAAACTCATATCTAAACTATTTAAGCTCTGTACTCAACATTTCTCCTTCTCATACATCAAACTGATTCTCCAAGTCAGAAAACCTAGCAGCAAAGGACTCATAAGGCTCAAGTGCAGCCCTGATTCTCTTATCTACTGTAGTTGCAAACTGCTTGGCAAACTACTTCAGCTGAGCCTCACACCATTGATTTTGTCTAGCAATATTTTTGAAGTTTTGTAAGTTGAAAGCAAGTCCTGCTGATGCTACAGAAGCTGATGGGCTGACTCAATTATAGGCACTCAAACTGCCTATGCTGAAGGTGGTGGTGGTACTGTTGCTACCTCAGGAGCTTGTGCCTCCACAGTAGGCACTGAACTAGAATCTAGAATAGGAGGCTCAACTACTACCTCTGCTCCTCTCTCAAGCCTCAATGCAGGTAGATTTTCCTCATTTCTGATCGGTTTGTGAGTCTTTCTAGCAGCGATATCCTTATCTACACCTACGATCTTGGGCACATTTACTACTCTACATAGCTTAGTGATCAGACACGAGAATGGATATGTAGTGTCAGGCCTAGACACCCAAATCTTTATCTCCTCAGCAATAATTTCACCAAAATCCAGGGACATCCCAGTCACTAGAATAGCAACTAGTATGGCCCTGCCATCTCCCAGTAGATTATCATTTTCTATAGGGATCAAGTGAGTGCGCACTATGCCCCACTAGGACTTTGCCTCAGGTGTCAGAGAAGCTTTGTAGATCCTTTTATTCGGGTTGGTCAACCAAATTAGCTCTACCTCCGCTATGTGAGTAGCCAACCGTCTGTGCTGATTTGCATCTTTCAAACGGGCATAGAATATCAGTGAAGTATCCTGAATATTGAAGTTTGGCCCATGAAGAAACCAGTTTATTATTGTGTCCGAGATACTCACCATCACTCCCCTCACTATAATTTTCTCCAGTAATAGCATGTTTGATATTCTCTCACCTTCCATGCATCTGTTTTCCATGTTCGCTTGGTAGTTTGCATAAAACTCCCATACTACTGCTGGACTGTAGAAATCTCCTGTTCTAATAGTCCACTCTAGGCCATAATCTTGGAACTTTTTCATCACCTCCGGGTAGTTGATCAACCTTTTGGTAATGATTTATTTTTCTTCAATGATAGGTCTCCAATTTAGAGAGTTGATGATAAAGCTCAAATTGCACTCTTGAATAGGTGTAAGCGATCATTGTCAATATAAAACCCAACTAGGTTGGGGTCGAATCCCACAAGGAATAGGGTGTGAACATCAATTTGTTTACGAAATACTTTACTGGTAGTTTATCATTTTCAAAAGTTGGGGGTTTAAAGTCCACAATGTATCAATCTTCACTTTCTAAATTTTTAAAGTTGTTATCAATCTAAATAGGAAACTAGGGTTATGATCACCAAAGGTTTCGAGTATTCACAGATACCAGGTAATGCTAAAGATCCTCGAAATAAGTAGAACAACAGAATATCTCTGACTATGATACTATCTAACTTATCTCTCGACCTCACCAAATAATTTATTATCTAATTCTCTCGAACTTAGATAATTTATCTATATCCAATCGGATGTTATCTCAGGTAGATTAATCCAGTTACGACATTAATCATTAAATAGAAGGTTGGTAGCTTCCGACTCCCTGTAGATAATTTTTGTCCTTTAGTCTATTTCTCCGTTAGAAGCAAATAAAACCTAAGGCATAATCTAATGTTTTCAACCACTAAATTTCAGTTAAAACCACAGAATTTTAAGATGCTCTACTACTCTTTGAATCCGTTAAACACCTAGCATCATATCAAACCCTTATCCTTAGATCCCATAACCTCAACTAATGAAATTAGCCGCTTATGATTTGACAAAGGAAATCACAAGTTGAATTCATGATGATAAAGATAAACTTACATAATGATGGAAAACAACAAATAATTTCTTCAATTAAATCCCAAGTTAGAAACCCAAGAATAGCTGATAAGAAAGAAACTAAAAATAATTTGCAAAAGAGAGCAATGTACGTGTTTCTCTCTCCAAAATTCTTGTTCTGAATAATGAAAACTTCCCCTCTTAAAAACCCTAAAAACTTCTATTAAACTAAAGCCTAATTAAGGAAATAAAATAACAAAATCATAGCTGGGCTCGAATTTAGGTAACGCTATATTGGTGTTGGTCATCAAGCTTCTAACGGTGTCTCAAATATGTCATCGGAAGTCATACCATCTTGACCTATTCTGCCTCACTCTGACGATGTCCTATGATGAATTACCACACTTGTGATGGTGTGAAGAAAATGTTGTCAGACCTTCAGCTTATTTCACCATGTTCTGCCTCACTCTGACGGCATTGCTTGTAAGCCGTCAGACTCATATTAGCACACTTGTACTAGATTTTACTTATTTAGTTCATCTTTCCTATATTTTTCTCCCATCCTTTCTACAACGTCAATATTATAAGAAAATGATCAAAAACAACCAAAAGTTGCTTAAGACTTTGCAATTATTTAGAGTTAAAAGCCTCAAATGTGTTAGCTTCTGTTCACACATCAGTCAGCTAGCTTCTATTCACACATCAGTCAGCAGTAGTAGATGTAGAAGTGATTCCTCTTTATTCTAGGATGATCCTTGTATTATTATTGCATCATAATTTGTTTATTTTTAGTTGACGAAGTTAGTTGGGGACATGTCCCGTCAACTCCACAGTTCAGATAGTTAGAGGCTTTTTAAACGGATGTATTAGTATTCAGTTTTCAGTTTTGAGTATTTATAGATGTGTTGAACCTTATGGCTTGTTTCTGCCTATTTTTCCATATTTATTTTCAGATATCATGCAGTGTTATGGTACAGATATCAGGAAAGGGTTAGCTTGTGATCCTTTGGGGTTATGAGCACCATGTAATGACTAGGGAGTAGTCTCGGGTCGTTATAGGTACAGTTGGTAAGGTTGGTCATACATTAACCAGTAATTGTTAATGGGTTGGATTGGTTTCTGGAATAGGTCTGACTTGGGTGGGTACAAGTTGTATGGTCAAATACAACGTATGGTTTGGATTTTCCTTCACTTAATCTAAGACTTAGTAAAGTAAATTAGATCTATGTAATAGTGGCTCACCATGGGTCGTGAGATAGGGTACGAGTTATATTTTCCCACTCATATGTTGGACAATCTCAACTTCTCTTAGTCCTATTATTGGTATAGGTTGAGGGTACTAGTCATATCCTTTAATACGGTTTGTCTTACATAGTCGTATGTTGACCAGTATGGGGACTGCAAGGGAGGTCTAGTATATGAGTTTCTTGTACCACTTGTATTGGAGGGTACGACAAGTATGGTGGAGTCATACCCACCTGCGGGGATTTTATGCAGTTAAGTTGGGGGTAGTCTTTAAATTCCCCCTCTTAACCCATTATGACCCCAGGACTTATAACACACTTGGAAGGTTATTTCCCCTATTAATCTATTCAATAACACCTAGAAACAGTCTCTAATCCTCTCTAAGGCTTTTGGGCAAAGGAATGCTAGGGTTTCACTAAGGTGATCAAATTAGGGCTTATGTTGGTGATTTCTCTCCATCATCTACATCAATTTAAGGCAAGCTACTTTTCCCTCATTGTTAGTTCCAACTAAAGGAATATTTTACACTATGTTTTCAAGGCATGATTATTGTACGATTTTGGGGTTTTCAAATATATGTTTGGGTTCTAGTACTAAATGCTTGGTTATGGTTTGCCCATGTTTTAGTTATGATTTTACATGCTTTAATGGTTGTTTGGACAATTGGTTTCATGGGAATGGTTAATTGGTAATTGGATCTAGTTTTAGAAACACTATGTCCCTAACATGTTTGATAAAATGCCTATGATAATGCATTTACTATATTATTGGACTTTTGATGGAACTATTGCATGGTATAGTTTGGTAATGGAAATCTAAATGGTATAAATGGTTTAAATGGTTTGGAATGGTTAAATGAAATAGTTTGGTGTTCATGGTTATAGTTAATTGAACTCCTTGTGGGGTACAATGGAATCCCCCAAGTAAACATAGTAATAAACAACTTAGAGAGTACATGGGATTCCCCCAAGCAATTATAATAATGGAATACCTATAGGGGTATATGGGATTCCCCCATGTTAACTTGATAATGTAATCTATAGGTACATAGGAATCCCTTTACATTAAAAGGGTTGCTAAGGACATTGCTTAGAAGCTATAGTCGAAATAACGATACCACTACTTATAGCCTTGCATAATAATAATGGAATAATGGTTTGGTTAGTTAGAAATGGTTTTAATTAGGCAATAATGGCAGGGTATGATAGCTAACCGTGAAGGTGCGGGTCAAATGGACGGACACTAGAAACTCATATTTTCTGACATGAGGGGTTGGTCATGTTAGCCTTCGAAGTCTAGATTTTAATAATGACAAACTAACAAGTGGATCCTTGCAGGATATTAAAGACTACTAATAAAGGAAGCCAGATCTAGAAATAGAAGGACATCCAATCATAAGAATATCACAAAACTCAAACAATATTGGCAATCAAATTAATAAAATATCTTGAAAATAGAAGGAGAACTACTATCCCAGAATCATGGCACACTAGATCAATTAAAAAATTAATCAGGATCTAAACAAAAGAAAGGAAGGCCACAACCGTCACATGGACATCAATCTATAAAAGATTAAATGGAAAGATAGATCATAGAAATATCTAATATGGACATAATCCAAAGCTTTATATGGACATATCTGATATATGCATATCAAACAGATACATTCCTCAATCAAGAAATTAATTTAAATCCTTGGTTGAGAAGAAATCTCCCAGGTTCCCTTATGAGGAGTAGCATCCAAAGACTATAAATGGTGAAGACTGAAGATAGACACAAGTTATGCAACTTCGAGCAGAAAATTCGAAGTGTGTCAATCTTAGTCTCACAAGGCTTTATAACTTTAGTTCACAATTGTAATATAAAGAGTAGGATTGAGTCAACTTTTTAACATCAACTGAAGTTGTGTCATAATATTTGAATAGCAAACTAAGTCTTCAAAACTTCTTTTCTATCATTGTACTCGAGCCCAACATTCAACAATCTAAGGAAACTTTGAAACCCAAGGGGACTGGAAGTAGGCACCATATTGGTATTCCAAATTAGGATAAATCTTTGTGTTATTACTTTACATTCTATTGTTTACGTACTTAATTTTTTAAATCAAATCTATTTGTGAAGTGCAGTGATCTACAGGCGAGTTGATTGTGAGGAATCAGTAGTCGACTCACAGAGAAAATTTCAATTTACCCTCTCTTGAATTTCAATTAGTATCAGAGCAAGTCTCATAGCCAGCATTACTTAACCACAAGTGAGCAAATATCAATGGCCAATTATCAAATTCTCGGTTATCTCCTACAGGATGGTTGCTCCTCTATAAGACCACCATATTTTAATGGACAACATAACTATTATCAGAAGAACAAGTTCAGAATCTTTGTCCAATCATATGACTTCTAAGACTGGGATGTCATCAAGAAGGGTCCAAAGCTAATACCAGAACTCAAGGAGAACTCAAAGGCCAAAGATAAAGAATCTAGAAGTTCTAACATAGAGGACCTTGAAAGCTTTGAGATCACCAAAGAACAGTAAGAGGTAATTCAAACTAATAGACGTCTTATAAGTTTACATTTGTGTGCAATTGACGGAGAAGAATATGACAAGATATCAACTTGTGAAACCGCAAAAGAAATATGAAACAAACTGGAGGTAGCCTGTGAAGGAACCACCAAAGTCAAGAAGTCAAAAGTTACTTCCCTGGTCAATGAATACAAACTATTTAAAATGGAACAAAATGAGGACATTGAAACAATATTTGGTATATTTAGTAAAATCATGTGCAAACTGAAATCACTAGGGATGATCTATCCATAAAGTCTACAAGTCCAGAAGCTGGTTCGAAGTCTCCCAAAGATTTGGGAAACCAAGACTACCATTCTAGAATATGGAGATCTTCACAACATAATATATGACAAACTATGAGTTAACCTTATCGCATATGAGAAAAATTATATCAACAGGTTTCACAAGGATGAAAAGAAGTAACCAGTAGCCTTCAACACTGCTCCAGCTAGAGAGGAGGACATTCTAGAAGATGCTAATAGTGAAGGAATGGCCCTCATTAACCGTGGGGTAAGGCAGATTAAGAGACAGAGACAATAAAGATCCCAAGGAGGCAAAAATAATGACTCTACCAGAAATGATGATCTCTATTACTACTGTGGAAGGCCTGGTCATTTTAAAAAAACAATCCAGAATGGAGAAGGTGATCATTTGGAGAGAATCAAAACTTTGGAGTCTATAGCAATGAAGATGAAATTGAAGAATAAGTAGAAGCCATAAATATGTGCATGGTAACAGCTGAATCTAGCAAGGTAAGACTACATGATTGTCATAATTGTAATACTCTTGAATCTAACTTAGATATAATTACTGATGAGCTTTAAAAAGTTATAGATGAATATATCAAACCTGCTCAAGTGAAGAAAAGTTGCAAAGCTTAATTTAAACGAAAATTCAAAGAGGAACGACGAAACTGGCAAATAGAAATTGAAGCATGTCAAATTAAAATTGACCTAA
>NW_025890804.1:92735-101764 GCF_002878395.1 Capsicum annuum
TTCATTGCCAATAGCAGTTTGTTATTGATATTGAGATATAATGGGTATATTTCTTAGATTTGTTGGATTCACCTCCTAATGATAGTTTGACCTTGTAATATGTGTTGAGTTGGATGCTCCATTCTCACCATGATGTGATTCATATCTTTTATTGAGTTAGGGAGTTAGAGGCAGTTGGCCTTTCCTATGATCACTTCTTAAGTTGGTAAATTAGAAGTTCTTCATCTTGAGTTGCTAATTTTCTAGTGGTGGTCCTGACTTCGACCTTGGATTTGAGATTGGTATATTTCTTCTTTGATGATGTGATTCTTGGGTGGATTCCCAGAGTTTGCTTAACCTAATGAGGCTTGGTAGAGTGTTTCTCCTTGATGATATAAGCTTAAGGCTATTCTTTGACTAGATGAAGTGTTGGATTGGTTAGTTTCCAACTTGAGTTTCATTTATCTGAGTTGCTAGAGCTTTTTTATTGCTGTTATGGTTTGTGTCCTTTATGATTCTTAGAGTATGCTTTGATATATTACTCCCTTCAGTAGATATAGAGTGGATCTCCTGAGTTTTCAATTGATGGTTTATCCTCTGTTGCAATTTTTATCTTTCACTATGCTTTAATTTTGGCTTGACTTGATATGGAATTTATATGCTTGATTCAAATAGTATAGTCAATGTGAGTATTTGACATTTAGTTTGGATTTGTTGGCTCAAATTTGGATTTGACGCCTTGGGATGATGATTTGAAGGTTATGATGGATTTTAAGTATGAATGCCTACCTGTCTTTAAGTTTAGGTTATATAGTTGAGATCGAGTGATTCAACCTCGGTGTTGAGATTTAAGTTTAGTGTTATAGAGTTTCTATACATCCCTCATTTTAAATTCGTTTCTATTTGGATTACATTTATAGGTTGGTTGAGCCTACTCCGTGGTTGCCTATTCGGTCTTCTCAACTTCGAATAGATTATATTAGATAAGTGTTCGGATGATAGCCCATGAACCCGATATTGGTTCCTTTAGCTTTGACCTCTATTATTCAATCTACTATAAGAGTTTTCGATCATATACTTAGTGGGTGTAATATACTTGAGTTGGATTTAGTTTATTTTCATTATCAATTGATAGGATATCCTGGAGAAGATTATTTAGTGATGACTTGTTCTGCCTTAATCTTCTGGATTTTAATTTTGTTTGCCCTTCAGTTTAGTTGTAGCATGGTATAGATTGTATTCCTTGATTATATCCATCTATGTGCCCAGATAGAGTCTTATGAGCTTATGCTCATATTTGTTGAGTGGACTTTCAGCGGATCAAACTCAAATCTTTAAGTTGTCTATGATGAGATTGTAAGGACAAAACTCAGCTAATTTTCCTCCTAGTTTGGTGTGGATAGTAGGTGCAAGATAGTAAAGAAAAGTTATATTTGGATTTGGAGTCGGTGATATGACTCATGTCTTGGGTTGGTTTTAGATTTGATGGGTCTTTGTTGATTTGTGTGGATATTGAAATGGTGCTAGTGTCTTATGGTTTAGTCCTTTTTCAATTTCATTAAAGGCCATCTTGTGGTTGAGATTGAGTTTTAACTATTTAGAAGTGATTTGAGAGAGCTGGTTGAAGAAGGGATACATGTGGTGAAATCCATTGAAAGTGTTCTCTTTTTGTAGAGGTTATCTAGGAAGTCATGCTCAAAGCATACGGTCCCAGTACCTCATCCCTTTGAGATCTGAGATTCTTTATGGCTGTTGACTTTTGGGGATGAAAGTCCTTTCAATAATTGATATTATAATGACCCTTCATGTCATTTTTCAGATTTTTTCTTATCTTTGCTGTTAGGGCTTCTCCATAGCTTCCCCAAGTAATTTATGATTTGCTAAGATTGATATTTCAATTATCGGGCAGTTCGTTTGGTTCTTAGAACCGATTCCCTATTTAGAAGTCTTTGCTGGTTCTAAATGGCCACTAAGCAAAACCTTCAGCAAAATGATATTGGACGCAAATTCTAACCGTGCTAGTATCTTTGGAATATTGATTTTAGATTAGTAGACCTTTGGTTTGGATCCTAATGCACCCGAGCTCCTTTCAACCTATTGGTCAGAAGTTGGAAAAAATTAGTAATTTAGGTGTGGGACCCATATTTGGATGAAAGAACCTTGGATGGAAAATTTGACTTTGCCATCATGTCCAAATCATCGATTTTAAGCTAGGGGGACCCACAGTTCATGTCCTAAGGCTTCTAGACTTATTTTGGGCTATTGAGCGGATTTTATGGAAAATAAAACTATAGGTGTCAGCTCCAATTTTTGCCAAAATGATGTAAGGTGAAAGTTGTTATGATTCCATTGGATCTAAAATGTGGTTCACACTCAAATTTCACTATTAGATCATGTTCATAGGCTTCTAAATGAATTTCGAGGGTAAAAAATAAGTATTTGACTCTGTTGATCTCTAGTGCATAAAGGGGATACTGCGATCTCCATAGGGTTATTGCGATCACCCTAGTGCGATTTCCACCTTGGTTGCGATAGCCACATCTTCATACATGGTATGGTATAAAAGGACCCTTTAGGCCTCATTTTAGCCATTTTTGACTCATCCTTGAGACCTAGAAATTGAAAATGAGTGTGATAACTCAAAATTGAGTCTTAAGGGTGACTTGCAAGCTTCATTAACTTCTTTTATTACGAATATCTTCAGATTTATGGTAAGAATCCTTAAGTTTCATGCTTGATTCCTTAATTATTTGACCAAAGTCCAAAATCAGTTAGGGCTTGATTTTAGCCAAAGTTTGCTTAGTTTTCACCCATTTCTTGAGGGTTATGATTCCTTGATAATGCATGAGGATTGGGTTAACCCCAAAAATGTGATTTTCATAAGTGGGACCCACTTAGGGTTTTTTGGTGTCGTTTTTGGACCTAGAGTATAATGGTGCAATATGGGTGTCATTATTCTCATGTTGATGAGTAAATTACAATTTTGATAGTGTGATGGCATTTTGGGATTGTGAAGTGAAGATTGATATTGGTGAATAATGTAAGGTTTTGTGGTTTGGCTTTGAGGTAGGCTCTTATCTACTTTTCTTCATAAGATGATATGTGATATATATTGCCTGTGAATGTGAGTGTTAAAAGTGATTATGGATAAAATGACTTGTTCGTGAGACGCTTATTACACTTTTAGAACCATATTGCCTTCTCCCTAGATTGGACTATTTTGTAGTATGGATATGATATGATGCTAGGTTTGGGATGTAGTTTAAGTGTTGAAATCACGGTTAGTATGATTAATCATAGTTGGGCTAGTCTAGTGATCTTGAAACTGTAATTTGAGTAGGATTGACTTAAATGCCCTTTTAGACAAAATTCCTATACTAGGATTGGCTATGGCTTGACATCTAGAAGTTGAAATAGATACCTTATCCTAGTTTAGGTTATAAATTTCCTAAATATGGACATTGAGGATTAGAATTGGGTTCTTTCGACCCATTTTTAGCCATGACTTATAGTAGCCCTTGTGGACTTAATTGCAGATGCTAGGCCTAGTTGAGACTATTGGGCCTTTAGAATAAATTTACATCGTGGCTTGGTAAATTATGATGACTTTCCCTAAATTATAATCAATGGCCTATAGAGATAATACTCCTCATAGTTATGAGTTATTTTTAATGATGCATTAAGCTTCCTAGATATGAGATACCATTTATATGTGAGATGATTATAGATAAGCTTTATGGCTTATAAAGATGTGAGGCCTCATAAATATGATATGACTTATAAATATGAAATGAAGTATAAATATGATTTTTACATAGGTTGCGGATATGTATGTGGGATAAAGGCTGTGATTATGATGTTGTAATGGTTTCGGACACAATATTGGGCCCAAGGACGTGTTATGATAGTAGTTGACCATCTAGGAAGTGTCTATCCTGGTAAAGGTTGTGATTGTAGTTGTTGATATACTAATACTTATGGTTCCATTGTATGAATTCTTGTGATGGCAATAACAGATTTGGTACATTCATGATCGTTGCATCGATGATTCATACAATATCTATATGATTATAATAAAATTATTATTGTCACTAACTAAGGGTAAAATCCCACTTTTTACCTTATAAATGGATTTCTTCATAATAATAAATGCTTGTTTTAATGAATTACTTATATATGAAAGATGTTAATAATGATGTTTCAAAGACTTGACCGAGATAAGTTTCGGTATATGATTTGATACTACTAATTAATTTAGTTGTGAAGGATTCCCACTCTTTCTACACTTTTATAATAATTTAGTCCCAATGTTCACTCCAAATCATAAACTTATGGGCTTACTCTCTATTATCCACGACTTGAGCTCATGCACCTATTGTATCCAGATACACATCTCTCTGGTGTCGGATGGAGGAAGATGCTAGATAGATAATATAAATTCTGAGTAAAACTCGATGAAAGCTGTAATATTCTATTATGTATCTATGCTTATTGATAATATAATAATGATGATTAGCGATGAATTATGGAAGTATACTTTATCTTGCTTCCCTTTTTATAGTTATTTACTTTAGCCTTTGTGGGGCTTGAACTTTACTTTAATCCTCGTGGGTCTTGCTCTCTATTATTAATATTGATTTGGATATTATGATGATACCTAGAAAGGACGAAGGATATATCATGATATGATAATACTCGACAAGGTTGAAGGATATTATGATGATATGATGATACCAGTACGGTCGGAGGATATTATGATAATGTGATGATGCTTGAAAAGGCCGAACAATATTATGCTGATACGATGATACCTGACAAGACTGGAGGATTTTATGATGATGATATTGATGCCCGACAAGGCCAGGGAATAAGTAGATTAATGTACCAATATGCATATCTAGCGATTGAAGTTCGACTAGCCCTATGTATGGCATTTTATATATAAATCTCTCTATATATATATGGGGCAAGGCCAAAGGATGATTATAGTAAGGATGATGATAATGATAGTTATGATAGTGATGGTTATAACATTCGTATTATGATATTGTAGATTCTGTTGTATTCATACTTGTATGAGCATCGCCTATCACCAGTATACACCTATGTATATCAGCTCATATGGGAGGGTTGTATAGATATAGGTGATGACTATTGCTTATATTGTTGTATATTGATTGAACCTTTCAAGCTTAGGTTAATTAGGGTACACATAGGCTTGGATAGGTATTTGGTTATACGCAATATCCGATTACTCGCGTTGCTATTAACATTGTTATTATCATTGCTATGATCATTCTTATGGCTAGTTTATGATAGATTCGATATCGAGACTTGAGGTATGATTCTAAGCTCTGTATCTTATGATTATTTATCATACATAACCAGCTGGTGACTTGATATATGGATTAGAGCCTAGAGTATTCTAGCACTAGCTCCTGCTATGATTATGGGGTCTTAGAGAGATCCTCTGATAATCCTGGTTGTACTTTGAGTATACCTTGGTTATATACTTATATATATGAATACCTGCTATATGTATCTATGGTATTACCATATATCCCTCCCTTTTATTGATTAAGATCGTATATTAGTTCTTTGACTTTGTGTACTTATATATATCTTTCTTCCGCTTTTACTTTGTATATTGTCTAATGATACACGGTATTGTATTTAGATTCCTACGTATAGATGGAATAAGATAGTGTATTTCTTACTACTTCCTTAGCCTTAATATGTTAGTGTCTTGCACATGAGTAGGATAGTTTATCCTTATTATCTCATTGGATATCTTATATGGTTGCTGGAAATTTAGGTATAGTTTTTTCATTCTGTTTATATGATTTATATATATGCCTTTTCTTTGGAGATCAATCGGCAGTTGCCTGTTGAGTACCATATATTTGGTACTCATAATACACTTCTGTAGCCTATAGATCATAGTATGGGTTATCATCATTGATGTGTTCATCGTAAATAGAAACTATGGTTCAGAGACTTAGAGTGAGCTCCAGACATTTGGAGTATTACTTATGTCTTTATTATGTAGCAGACTAGTCTATATATTGTATTCATAGATAACTTATATTAATGTATTCATTTGTACTTCACTTTCAAATCTTTTTAAGTAGAAGCTCTTGTACTAATAACACCAGGTTTTGGAACTTTATTATGTATTTGATCGATTATTGCTTCTTTTTTTTCTCTTCTTTCTTTATCTATTTGAGTAGTTCGTTATGAGCCATTTTGGCCTACGTGTTTGGCTTTCCTACTGATAGGTTATAGTAGGTGCCATCAAAACCTAAGAAATTAGGTCATGATAGTGTTTCCAAATGATCTTTCTTGCATTCCTCCCGATAGGGAAATAAACTTTGGGATTAATCTTCTACTAGATACCCATACTATCTCTATCCCTCTATATAGAATGGCTTCGACTGAGTTGAAAGAACTTAAGTAGAAATTAAAGGGTCTTCTTGATAATGGTTTCATTCACACTAGTGTTTCTTACTGTGGTGATCCCATCCTTTTTGTGCATTAAAAAGATGGGTCTCTTTAGATAGATATGCATAGACTATCAATAGTTGAATAAGGTAATTGTGAAGAATAAGTATCCTTTCTCAAAGATTGATGACCCTTTTGACCAGATTTAGGGTGCTAGATATTTCTCTAAGATTGATCTTCAGTCGGTTTATCATCAGTTGAAGATTAGGGAGGTGGATATCCCTAAGTCTACTTTTCATACTAGTATTGTCACTATGAGTTTTTTGATATGTCATTTACTTTGACTAATGCTCTAGTTGTGTTTATGGAGAGGTGGTGACCCTATTACCTCATTGATAATTCATGGATTGCAGGTTAACATCTCCCTACTCACTATCTCTAGGTTCTTTAATGGACCAAACTTTCAGCTTTCAATGAAAACAGGTGAGATGAAGTACCACATTAAGAAAAAACATAAAATTACTCAAAAATAGATCGTGATGGATGATAAGATGGGTCATTTAAGATTGATTGATAGTTTTATCGAATTGAATGGTGAGGATGCAATTTGGGTTGTAATTGGCCCAAGTGTAACTTCACAGAAGATAAAGAAGAATTCTTTAAATTTTGAGTCCAAGGCATTGGGGACACTAGCCTAAAACAGATTTTGTCCTACTAATAGGGAGAACATACTAAGCCTAACCCAATTTGTACTGGTATCAGGGTTTATGGCTGGGTATGAGTTTGATGTGGATGATTTTTTTTCTTGAGAGATTCAAGACCAAGCGGTGGGCGGTGAGAAATTATTTCTAGCTTACCCATATATGATCACTTAGTTGTGCTTTACTGCAGGGGTGTAGGAACTCCCTGGGATTGATGAGTTCATCGAGGACACGAACACTATAGATTGGGGGCTAATCATAGATGCAACAAACCCATTGACCATACAAGTAAGCCATAGGGAAAATATGATAATTGAGATGTTTCGCTAGAGTGGTCAGACTAAGGCTGCTGAGCCAGCTAAGATAGGTGTCCAGGTTAAGCCTCTAAGTTTAGATACAGTGGGTATACCTAGTATCTCTCCTTCAATTCAGTCTGTACCATTTAGACCGAGTGCTATGCCAACTAGATTGATCATGATCTCACAGGCTATGTGGAATGAGGTAATGAGGAGATCAGAAAAGATGGAAGCCAAAGTCTGGAACATGAAAGGGGGTGTGAAGCTTGGGTTGATTCTAGGCTAGTGTATTAGGATAGACAAGTGCAGGGTAGGCTACATGTGTTTGAGCAGTGTATGACCCATCTATTAGGAAGAAGCCAGACCCTAGATATTATAGAGGCTAAGTCAGAGATGGCCAAAATTAAGAAGATGATTACTGAATTATATGATAGGCTGGTCATCCCAAAACCCGTGATTACGAAAGTGGTGCTCGAAGCACATATTGAAATATTTGGGCTATTCTGGAATCAATAAAAGAACTAGAGTAGGAGAAAAGTAATAAAAGAAAGCATTAGAGTAGTACATAAAAAGAAGAAATAAAAAAGCCCAGGAATATAGCATACAGAGTGAGCAGGATCGAATAGTGAGGGTCCAGGAGATGCATGCTGGGGCAGGTAGCTCTAGACCAACGAGTGTTGATGTTGAGGGAGGTGGTGATATAGGCTTTCCAATCGATGTATCATTGAGCATACTAGGCACAATCGTGGCCTCTATAGTAGAGGCAGTCTAAAAAATTAATGTGACGATAGCTTATGATAGTTAGACCCAACTTGAGGGCCCACGAGATAATATATTGTGTTAGGTGGCTCCTTAAGTGCCTAGGTATGTTCCTAATCCATTGAATTGTATTTTTATTTACACTAGGCACAGTGTATAAGCTTTATGTTGGGGGTGGGGGTATACCAAGGTCTGCACGGACTAGACTTGCCATGTTTCAAAGCCCGGGGCCACAATTTCAAAAATTAAGCACTATCATATTTTTATGTTCTTATATTGTGTGTTATTTTGTGTTTTGTTGTGTGCTGGATAGCTAAGAGAGGAGGATAATTTGTACTTGTGGAAATAGATCTTGTTTTGAATGATTATGATAAAATTGCTTGATTTTGAAAATTGATATCCCTCCTAAAATTTTGTTGCATGATATGTATATATATGTGAGATAACTGTGAATCTGATAATAGCATTAGGATAAGGAATATAACAACTAGGGAAAACAATTGGATAACTAGATAAGTAGTACCTAGTAGTATAACCTTGTCCGAGTGTGTATGAGGCATGGTGTGTCTGAATCTAGAACTTGTCCGGTTGCTCTTACCTAGGTTTAGGATAGTCAAATAGGAAATGTTCATAGGACATTTTTGATATGAGTCCACTCGAGCCTAAATGTCCAACCAAATTAAGTATGAATCCCTTTGATCTAACATTTTAAGCCTAATTGACCCATTACTTATTTACACCGATTTATCCTTGTTATTTCACTTAGAATTAACTTATGTTGGCTCTGGTCCTCCTTGGACACTGTGCACCTCAACTCAGGCAAATTGCCTAAGTTGAGGGGTGGCTATTATAG
>NW_025890805.1:0-3250 GCF_002878395.1 Capsicum annuum
ATGAGACTTTTATTTTGATCGAATTTTCTATTGCATATATTTTATTTTACGATTTCGATCACCTAGCAGGCCTTTTATTTGGTAGGTAATATCGCCAAAGCGTATCATCAGATTTGACTACGAAGGAAGGAACTCGAAGTGAAAGGGCACCGTCTTGTGCAAGGCAACGATAGTTGGCCCTCTATTATCTTCTATCTGGTAGACTTGGTAAAAGGGCCGGAATTTCTCCATTTTTTTGGGGTCTCAAAGGGGCGTGGAAACGCATAAGAACTCTTGAATGGAAAAGAGATGTAACTCTAGTTCCTTCGGAATCGACGGATAATGCTCTCTTCACTCCTTTAAGTCACTGACCTTTTCAATGAGAATGTAGGGATTGTTGTCTTTGGTAAGCCACCCGTCTTCCCCAGTCCCTGAAAGCCCTTCGGGGGCCTAGCCCTCTTTCTCCACTCGAGTCTGAAGTTCAGCTGCTTTCATCATTGACGAACACCTGCATTGAAGTAGGATCGCTAGTGGGATAGTCCAGTGGTACTCCTTGCCTCTGTTGACACAATTAACCAATGGGGACCGACAGACAGCTTGCTTAGTAAAGTTTTTTATCAGTCAAACTCAAGAAAGAAGATTCAAGGCCAACAAAGTAGACTGTAAAGAATTTCTTTATATAGGCCTCCTCCAATTCAGATGGAAACCTGCATCCCCAAAGAAAACGCAGTCCCAGCCATCACCTAGGAAAGATCCTAGCTGTCAAGCAAGTACCACACTCCAACGAGTGGCACTTAGATAGCTGAGAGGATCCTAATGTAAAACTAACCACCGAAACACTTGTCACTGGTACAATCCGATCATGCCATAGTGCTGATGAACAACATGAGACTTCCAATTTCCACACCCACCAGAAGCATCGCCACCCTGTCAGAGCTATGACAGGTAGCATACTAAATGACATTTGAACTACACCTGACCCCTCACAGGGAACAGTTATGTTATCGTACCCGATAAGGATCTGAATCAATGGGTGTTTGGATGATCAGCCTAGGCTTTTTTTTTTTTGCTTCTACGTTTCATGACGGGAGTGCTAGAGCTATAAAATGCACTGATGCTTGGTTACAATTTCAAATCTGTTATTATATGTTTGCTCTAGTTTTTGTTGTTTTTGATGTTGAAATGGTTTTTCTTTATCCATGGGCAATGAGTTTCGCTGCGTTTCCCGGTCCTTTTCTTTTAGTGCTTCACCCCGAAGCGATAGCTTCTAGCTAGTTCAGGGGATAAGATGGCTGCGCTCCAGCTCACTCAAGAATGGGACGGCAGTGGTCCGCCGACAAGCTCGTTCTGATCTTGGACGCAGTACATTGGAATCCTGAAGCACCACCACGAATGGTACCGCACAGAGCCACGCCGGCCGTTTGAAAGAGTGTTGCTACTAAGCTAAGCTGCTGGCCCGGAGCATTGATTTCCCATAACGAATAGGCTAGCTCTATCTCTCAATTACCTATCCTGTGCTCGAGAAGGTCCCTCAGTTCCTCGGCCTCGAGGTGCATTTAGTTGTCTTACATGAGACGAGGGCTATTCCCCACTCCATGGCATGACACCTTTCGCTTATCCATTCTGCCCGTCCAGACGCAGCGTCCTTTCTCATTATCATCTACCGCCCTTTCTTTCCTCCCGACTATTCACACATAAAGATCGTCATATGTATGCTCGACTTCGGCTGCCGGTGCTATAATAGGTAGAAGTACAGGCCTTGGTAGAACTTGTCTTTGATTGGGATTTTGATTGAAAAGATGTTAGGCCGGTTCCTCATGTGCCTAAGAAGCTGAGGCAATCTCGATTGAAGCCAATTCAACATTTTCCTACTCAATCTTATTTATAGAAATAGAACTCGATCAAAGGGGAGCATAAGCAAGTTCAGTGGTAGAAACCTCTGTAATCGATGGGAACCTCGAAAGCTGTTTGGGGCAGGAGAAAACTCATATTAAGCACTGCCCTAGAATTAACTGGTACAAGGAGGAGGCACGATAGCAAAGATCAATCCATCTCAATCTATAAAAAGCATTGCCTTGGGCATGCAACCCAAAAAGATAGAAAGACCGCTCGCTCGAAGAAAATTCTTTTAGAGGCTGGTACCAGCCAAGCCCCCTCTCTTTACAGTGGCTGAACGCCCCCTCGACTCGGCAACAAGAGTCAGTTATGGAATAGTCTTTTAGTCGGCTTTCTCATTCTTAAGGACTTTCTGGCCGGCCGGTAGGCTTTATAGCGGCCCTGCCTTGATGACAGCTAGGATTGGTTCTGGAAAAAACTTCCAACAGACACTCCACTCAGGGAAGCAGAGCTCAGACTCAAAGCCCTACGGGAAGAGCAGAACTCTCTTGCGAGAGAAATGACATTAAAACACCGAGGTAATGGAAGTGAAGACAACTCAACAGGAGGAATAATAAGAGGAGCACAGGGAGAAAATTGAAGGAACAGGAGAGAAGAATAAGAATGAGTTTATTTTAGCCAATTGTTAGTTATATTTGAAATGTAGTGCCTGTTCTGTAAGCTCTCTTATAGGATCTCCCTTTGTTATTTTTTAGAAAACATATATAAAAATAGGTTATTCCTATGAGTAATGTTCCGAAATCATTTAGAAAATGTTTATATCAAAACAAAACTCCCAGGATAAAATAAATTAGAGTTTCAAAATGCTTTAAAAATGTAAACCTATAGCTGCAGAAGTAGGAATAATGGCACCGGAAATAATATTGTTTCCGTAAAGTAGAGACCCTGAAATAGGTTCACGAATACCATCAATGTCTACTGGAGGAGCAGGCGATGGCATTGCTCGTATTTACGGTCTTGATAAATTAATGGCGAGTGATGCTCCCACAGACACGCATGATAAGGGGGTGTGGGGATAACCAGGCCACCACTTTTACCAGATATGGGTCCAGACGACCCAAGAGCCTGCCACCATCATACTTGCCGACCATCGATGAACTGATCGGATTAACCAACCAAAGTTGGCTTCAGTCATTATGTATTGAACAGAAGCAAAAGCCTCAGTAAGGGTCGGACGATAGTAAAAAGTCATAGCAAACCCAGTAGCTACTTGTACTAAAAAACAAGTAAGCGTAATTCCCCCTAAACAATAAAATATATTGACTAGAATAATAATTTTTCAGCATGAATTCAATCTAAAAGTTGTTAGCTATTACTTCCTAAAGTCACATGGAACCTACTACTACTGGAAGGGACATGAGAAAGCACTGAATTC
>NW_025890806.1:0-1873 GCF_002878395.1 Capsicum annuum
AGTTGTAATGTACAGATTTGGAGGACTGCGAGCTTGTAAAACTCTTCATTGGTACTTGAATGTGCATAAATTAAAATTGATTCCACTAATATACTTTAACATACTTGCCTGGACACAAATACATTATATGCTTCGTAAAATATGCATTACAATCAAAACATCTTTTAGACTATGTTGGTATTCTTTAACTTTATTTTGGGGCAAAACGTAAATGGACAGACGCCATCTGAATCTTCCTATTCAACTTGAGGTAGTTCTTACTTTCTTCCTTCTGTAATAAATAGGAAAAATTGGATATGTTAGTCATAATAACTTAAAAAATGAATAATTAGTTACTATAAGTTGTTGTAATTAGAGTTCATACCTTTACAAAGGTTAAATCGATGTACTCTTTGACGCTATAACCAAAGAAAAATTTGGCGGCTTAAATTAGTATAACTCGTGCGCGCCGTTCTCCACCAGAAACTTCCAGCATTAAGGAGTGCGGGATCCATTTTAAGTTGACAAATTGCGAAAACGTAAATTTTTCCAGGGAGTGTTAATTTACACACCTTTCTTGGAATCTTTGTTGTATTTGTATTCTCAATTTCTCTACATCATAATGCAACAGTTGTTTTTCTTGGCAATGAAACTGAAACTGACCTTTCTTAGATTAAAGTCCCAAATTTGTGAAGCTAATTTTCATCTATAAATAGGATTTTCCAAAAGATGCCAGCGCATCAGAAACAGATATACATGTCTTACAGGGCCTCTCAACTTGTATAACAACATGAAAAGGTCAAATAAATGTACATGTCCGACTTTGGCCGTAACTGGAAGTCATATAATTGTGTACTATCATGTGAACATATAAATAGGCCTTTCTCTTATTTGGCGTATGTCGATAGTATGGACTTAGGTATTTATATGCATAAAGCTTAATTGTTTAGCTATAAAGTTTGACATTATGTAAACATGTGTAACAGAAGTGAGATGTCGTATACATATGAACAGGGCATACCTTTTGGTAAACGTCCGAATTGTGAGACTT
Organism: Capsicum annuum; assembly: GCF_002878395.1. NCBI lineage: Eukaryota > Viridiplantae > Streptophyta > Magnoliopsida > Solanales > Solanaceae > Capsicum > Capsicum annuum. The sequence continues at coordinate 1,031 of NW_025890806.1, forward strand.
GAAGGCAAGACTCTCTCCTTGCATGATGTCGTAGGGATGGAAACATGTGAGCATAAGAGAGATAAGGATATGTAAAAATATTATCATTTTAAAACCTTCTCGTGACCTATAGAAAAATTGTGGATAGCTTAACTTTACAAATGACACATATATTGACATTATGTAAACAGTGTAACAGAAGTGAGATGTCGTATAGATATGAAAAGGCCATACCTTTTGGAAAACGTCTGGATTGTGAGACTTGAAGGCAAGACTCTTCCCTGCGTGATGTCGTAGGGATGGAAACATGTGAGCATAAGAGAGATAAGGATATGTAAACATATTACTTCATGTGAGCATAGTGGAATCTTAATGGATCAAATCATTTAGTCCTGAAAGAGGTAGAAATAAGGAAGGTTGCATTACTTGTAACATATTTCTTATTCATAGCCTTATTGACTCTATGAGAACGCTAAGGAATGATTCGTAGGCACGTTTCTTTACTGTAATCACATAAAACAATTGACAACTTATTAGTATAGTCACTGGTATTTCTGCATGCGAATATCTGTTCCCCCAATGAAGTTGTTTCTACCATACCAGCAGAACATGTTGGAGATTTGAGGTCCATAAATGAATTACAAATTTAACAGTGAAGAACATGTTTTGATTCAAAGGGACTATGTTTGGTTAAGCAGAACATGTTTTCATTCAAGAGCGACTATGTTTTGTTAAGCAGGAGTAACAGGGCATACCTTTGGGCGGCCATCTGCATTGTGAACCTTCTGATTATTAAATTGAAGTAGGCATACCTTTCTGCGTCGGATTGGATTGGGAACCTGCTGATTGGTAAATTAAATAAAG
>NW_025890807.1:0-4046 GCF_002878395.1 Capsicum annuum
CCTCCACCTCCACCAAAGTACGTCGAAAAGTCACCAGCCTACTACAAGTCACCCCCTCCACCTTATTACAAGCCGTCTCCATCTTACTACAAATCCTCTCCACCTCCACCAAAATACATTGAGAAATCACTAACTTCCAATAAATCACCCCCTCCACCATACTACAAGCCCTCCCCAACTGACTACAAATATCCTCCACCTCCACCAAAGTACGTTGAGAAGTCACCAAACTACTACAAGTCACCCCCTCCATCATACTACAAGCCGTCTCCATCTTACTACAAATCCCCGCCACCTCCACCAAAGTACGTCGAGAAGTCACCCGCCTACTACAAGTCAACCCCTCCACCATACTACAAGCCATCTCCAACTCACTACAAATCCCCTCCAACTCCACCAAAGTACGTCGAGAAGTCACAAGCCTACTACAAGTCACCTCCTCCACCATACTATAAGCCATCTCCAACTTACTACAAATCCCCTCCACCTCCACCTCCACCAAAGTATGTCGAAAAGTCGCCAGCTTACTACAAATCACCCTCTCCACCTTACTACAAGCCCTCTCCAACTTACTACAAATCCCCTCCATCTCCACCAAAGTACGTTGAGAAGTCACCAGTCTACTACAAGTCACCACCTCCACCATACTACAAGTCGTCTCCAACTTACTACAAATCCCCTCCACCTCCACCAAAGTACGTCGAAAAGTCTCCAGCTTACTACAAATCACCCCCTCCACCATACAACAAGCCCTCTCCAACTTACTACAAATCCCCTCTACCTCCACCAAAGTACGTCGAGAAGTCACCAGCCTACTACAAGTCACCTCCTACACCATACTACAACCCGTCTCCAATTTACTACAAATCCCCTCCACCTCCACCAAAGTACGTCGAGAAGTCACCAACCTACTACAACTCACCTCCTCCACCATACTATAAGCCCTCCCCAACTTACTAAAATTCCCCTCCACCTCAACCAAAGTACGTTGAGAAGTCGCCAACCTACTACAAGTCACCGCCTCCACCACTACCAACAACAAACTTCTACAAGCAAACTCCTATGTATACCTCACCTCCCCCGTCTGCCAAGTACTAGCAATCTCCCACCTATAGTCTCCACCACCACCACCCTACTACTGATATTAAAGTCACCTAACTTCTATATTTTTGATCATCCCCTTGCTTTTAATTTCTTTGCATTATCTTGTTTGGAGGTTCTCCACTTATTTTGTTGCCTCAGTTCTAAATTGTATGCATTCTTGCGGAAGTCATCAAGCATTTATTGGCGTATTTACTTTTATTTTATAATTTCAAGTAAGATCTTTGAGATCTCTATTTATTCGACTCATTGTATCAAGATCTTTTTTAATGTAATCTATCGAGCATATTTACTTCTTCAATTGGTCTAATTCAGTACTGTTTGTGGCATTCTCCTTTGATATATATTTTGATTAATTGCACTTGAGCCTTGGGTCTTTCAGAACACGAACTCTACCTTTACGAGGTAGAGGTATGCTTTGCATACACTATACTCTCCCAGACTCATACCCCACATATCCCCACTTGTAAAATTACACTGGAAATGTTGTTATCGTGGTACTCTTTGTGGCAAAATTCTTAAAGTCTTTCTTTGGCCTACAAAATCTGGCAGGCAAATTCGTGCTAAGAACAGCCATTATTTGAGTTGTGGTATTTAAAGATAAAATAATGTAAAGGAATCCCTTGTTAAGATAAAAAAAAGGAAATATTACCCAAAAAAAAAAAAAAAAACACATAACAAATATACATTGTAATTTCGTGGTAAAAAAGTACATTATATTTTATAGAACAAACTTGGATTTGGCCGATAAGTGTAAAGTAGCCTTTTTTTTGTATAACAGTCTATACATTTGTATACTGTATTGTATATTATTGTATATAAAATATAATCTTTTTCTTCTTTCTCTCCATTATATACATAATTATACAATGTAGATACATTAAGTATATGTATATTATTTAAATATTATATATATACATATGTACATATTCTTATGATTATTTATATTATTGTATAATTGTATATATACATAAGAGGTGTATAATACACTCATATGCAATATTATACACTAGTATACAAAAAAAAAACTACTTTGTCTTCTTCCTTTATTCCAAGCATCAGATTCATTCAAAACCACCTCAAAAAGTGCAACAAATCGCCCAAAACTTCAGATTTAATTTCTTCAATACGTACCCGTCCATTTGTAGCAATACCCACTCGAAGCAATGCTTATTATGAAATCAATGAAACTTTAATTATTTTTTTCTTCCGTGAATATTTTCTGAAATTTAACTCAAATATCTTTTAAATCACTTCAAATTTTAAGTTTTGAGCTCCTATTGAGTTCAATAAGAGTTGGAACAGTTGTCTTTGTAATTTTTGTTTGACATCAAGTGATTTGAGAAATGGTGTTCCTCAAAAATTAATTTTGGTGGGAAGTATAGTGCAAAGATGAAATTTTGCAAGTCAGGATTGTTGAGATTGTTAATGAATTCAGATTTAGAAGAAGAAAAAAATGAAACTAGAAATAGTGGTTTATATTGAAATTGAATGATGAAAAGGAGGAATGTGAAGAAGACAAAGTGTTTGATGTTTTGACATATTAAGAAAAATGGTAGAACTACAACAACTATAATAGTTGAGGAAACAATTGTAAAGTGGGCCAATTTTGATAAGAACTTAAAAATGAACTATATTTTACAATGTAATTTTTCCTAAAATTAATTCATTGTGTACCATGATAATATATCTTTCAATTAGTGTTTATTTCACTCCTATATTTTGTAGGAGTTTTTTGTTTCTTTAAAATATTTAGAAAATGTCAGAACTTCTAGTACTTTTAATTTTTTAAGTTAGTTTTGCATTGACAGTAATAGGAGCAACATGATTGATGGGACATACCGCCAATCCGAAATTGCTATAAATTGTGATGTAGTTTTATTTATTATAAAGAGAGGTCAAAGAACATCATGTTTCCTGGCAAAAGGATAACAATCAAACACATCTATAAAGTTTTATCAGTAAAAGAGACAATAATTTCATGTTTTTTTCTACTCATTTTCCGTTTCTATGATACCATATCGCTTTAGATTTATTTATTTTTATCGATAGACGTTTTTACGCGTGTTGATTAAATCTCTTCTTAACGCTTTGTGGTGTACAATTCACCATAGCATGTACCTACTCCTTCAAAGTACAACAAGTCGCAATATTATAAATTAGTTTACTACAAGTCTCCTCCACCACCAATTGTATGATGAGACATTACCCTTCTTATTACAAGTGCCCCCCCCCCCCCCCCCCCCCCCCCACCAAAAAAAAAAAAAAAAAAAAAATCCTACCAAAGTAATACAAGAAATCAACAACTTATTATAAGTCACCGCCTCCACCAAAATACTTCGAGCAATTGCGCCTACGATATAAAGTACACCATGATTGATGTATTTTCTATAAAATACTCCTACTTTATTTTTTTCCTTATGTGCGTTTTTTAGAGAAGTGATTTGTTAGTTCTATGAGTACTTGTATTTGTCATGCCAAAGTTCACATTTTGAAAAGCTCACAAACTAATTTATCAACAAATAAGGATTAAACTGCTTGTATGATGTGTTAGCTAGTAGAATGAAGTATTCTTGTTATTGTGACCATCGCTTAACCTACTATAATAGAAGATAAAATTTCCTTCATGCCTTCCACTAAGCAATCATAGAACAAGTCCTTATGTTGACTATTTTTTCTTAGTGGCTTCCATGACGCCACTTCACAAATATATACATAAAAAGTGGTTTTTCATTTTGCCATATAAAAGCAGAGTTCCTTAACTCTTCAAAACAAGTCTTAAGTTCTTACTTCCTTTTCCAAGTATACAAAATCAAAATGGGAAGCTTTGGGAAGTTGGGTCAATGGCCTCTACTTGCATTTACATTGGCAATTTGCTTAGTAGCCAGCACTGCACTTGCTGATTACTCTTATGGACACACTTCACCCTCTCCATCAAAGTACTA
>NW_025890808.1:0-4933 GCF_002878395.1 Capsicum annuum
TTTTTATATCTCTGTTTCGGAAAATTTTTTTGTGTAAAGGTAAAGTTTAGTTGTATTATTTTGATATCTCTATTGTCATATTATTTTGATGTCTCTATCATCTTATTGTTTTGTTGCAGTTTATAGGTGGTAGATGAATGTCGATCGGCTTTGATAAATTCTTTTGGTAAAGGCTAGGTTTAATTAAATCAATTCTCCAAAAGATGTTAAATTTAATTATTGTATTTATCTTTCTTATTTAAACAAATTTGAACTCAATAAAGTGAGGTACACTAAACTAGTTTTATAATACATGGTAACCCACTTTTACTAATATTATTTACAACAGTGGCTTTTATGGCTTTGATTATTTTTTTGAGATAAGCATCCAGTATTGCCTCGAACTATGGTCAAAGTTGTTAGGACACACTCCAACTTCACAGAGATCCTATTACCCCTGAACTCAACTTTAGCATATTTTTATCACTCTTTCTTGCTGACGTAGCACGTTTATTATATAAAAGGGGCTCCACGTCAAAGATGCCACGTCAGCAAAAAAGTTTGATAAAATATGTTACGACAGCACAAAAGGGTGACAAAAATACGCTATAATTGAGTTTAGGGATAATAGGATCCCCTGAATTTGGAGTGTGTCGTAGCAAATTTGGTCATAATTTAGGGGTAGTAGATGCTTTACTCTATTTTTTGAAAAAACTTGGTTTGAATTTAGATGCAACCTATTTAGAAGAAAGAAGTATACAAAGACTATTGTTGTCTAAAAATTTTCTTTGAAAAGTAACTTTTGTTCTTGTTTGAAAAAACTACAATGCTTTATTTATAACTCTTAGCTAATGGTCTAGCTCTGCCTCTGCAAGGGGGTGTAATATAGATGACCTACCCTTATGCAAACCGATTCTATGGCCCCATTCTAATGACTTATAGGTCACAAAGCGACACGTATGTAAGCAGCCTACCCTACCACTGCTTCCAATGCTCAAACCTATGACCTATAGATCCCATGGAGAATTGCATAACCGCCACCATCAACAATTGATTCCACGACACAAACCTATGACTGGCATATATGTAAGCAACCTATACGGATGTGCAAATACCAGTCTAACTTTGTACCTCGAACTCGTGAGCTATAAGTCACACGTAAACTTTATTGTCAGCCTATCCTGCTGTTCAGGTACTAATGAGTGATTTGGACGACTCGAGCTTACGCACAATTGTCCTTGCTCCAAATCCAGAGAAAAATGATTCTCCTAATGTACAGAGTGTGATGGTGCAGTATACTTTCTTAATTCTTACTATTGAAAAGGGCAGCCCGCTGTGCTAAATCTCCCGCTATGCACAGGGTTTGGGAAAGGGCCCCACCACAAGGGTGTATTGTACGCAGCCTTACCTTGCATTTCTGGCAGAGGCTATTTCCAAGGTTTGATCTCGTGACCTCCTGGTCACATGGTAACAACTTTACCGGTTAATCCAAGGCTCCCCTGCAAAAGCAGCGTCGATGAAAATCGTTTGATTGGTGAAGGGGAAGAATACCTTCAACTACTAGGGATGGTTTTCAAATAAAAACAAAACAATAATAATCAAGAGGAGTATAGAACTAATGTATTCATTTATCTCAACTTCCCTCTTTGAGAGAACCATAGAAAAGTACTCTTGAGCAGTTCCATAGTCATTCGCATTAGCATTAGCATTCCTTGAGTACGAAGAAGAAAATATACAAATGAAAACAAAGAAGAGACTCTCCAGGTCAAAATTCCTAAATGGTATGTAGAACAAAAAAGATTAGCTTTATGTATATACACGTAAAGCTTTACCAATCGTTGCTTATTCTGTTGATGCCGATGGTGCTATGGCCAAACTGTTAGCAATCAGTTGTTCTGAAGACGACTCCTCAAACTTAGGGACAAAGCTCATTGTGTAGTGGAACTCTATTTGTAGGCGCTGATGAAGGGGTGTCAATGCCATCAATCCTTTCTTTACATCAACTTGTAACTCCCTAATAGGGATTGCTGCCCAAAAAACTCTTAATGTTCTCTTTACATGCCTCTTTACCTCTATAAATGATGTTCTTTTCAGGTACCGTGTCTTCCTGCATACTGTCGTCGCTGTTGGTGCTCATGACAATTTTGCTTTCATCTGCCGCCTCTTTGACATCAGTTTTCTCTTTTCTATCGCAAGATGGCTCATCATCTGATTGTTGAGACTCACAAGATGCTTGCATAATTGTTGTATCTTGGTGGAATTTGAGGATATATGCCTGATTACAACCCTCAAAAAGCCTCTCCCCAAGTGTGTCAATGATATAATACGCGTCTTATTCAACCTTGAGGATAAAGAAGTGGCCATTCCAACTTACAATGTAAACACATGAGTTGCCATGACGAGGAGTTTCTTGAGCGGACTTAGAAATCTCATCCCATATGTTGTCAAAAGACATGGAACCATGAAGAAAGTGGAATCCTTCCTCTTCTTCGATTCCTTCGGAATGAAAGAACCCGATGAATGATTTTTCTGAGACTACTGAGAGTGGACGCACTTTAGCCTTGAGAACTGTCTCGAGGTCAAAATGGTTATCTGGGAAACTTTCCCTATAGGTCTCATTTTCACAAAGATCCCTCCACTGCATCGAGCCTTCACAGATAAGAGAATCAAGTTGGGACTTGATGGGCATATCTTCGGATTGCAGTGGAACCAATCATCTATGACAGCAACCAAGGTTGTACAAGCGCTTTCACCAGCAGCTCGTTCACTTCGTTGATCAATCGAATCAAAGAAGATCTGAGTCTGCAGCTTCATTTGTCCATCACGGCTTATTATTTCTTTCTACTCCCAACTACCCGTAGTGAAACTTTTATCTCCAAACGAAGAGACTGAAATCGGAGAAGTTTCCTCGGATTTGTGCACCTGCATGAACTACACACATTAGTAAGAGGACTAGTTATGACATATATCTTCAATCATGAACAAGAAAACCTCAGTAGGTAGATACTTGATACAACTGTACAAGTAGACTAAGCTACTAAAGAAAGCTGCCAAACTTTGTAATCTTCAATTCGGCAAGCACATTCGTGTACAAGTTATTACACGTTGATCAGACCATGACATAAAGATAATAAATGACTCGTCAAACATGACAAAGAAAGCAATAAAAAAGGAGACGTACCCTAGAAGAAGACTCATCAGATGAGCAAAGCTGTCGGCGATCAAAGTCTATATCGTCTGCCCCATCCTCTCCATAATGTCTCTTCAACAATGGCTCCCCCTTAGTTTTAGGATATTTGAAACTCAAATACCTCTTCCTCCAGGAAAGAAGACTACGTTTTGAACTCTGCTCTGCAGATTGATTTGCTGCAGTTTCATCCTCAGGGTACTTGTGCTTTGTGTCTGAAATATGATGGTTGTAGTGGAATAAATCCTCTTCACTGCTGCTGCCGTGTATTTGAACAAAATGATCCACCAGCATGGTTTGCATAGACGAGTGCTTCGTAACTGAATGACTTCTGAACACTTGTATCCTCTTTTCCTTCCTCAGATTCTCCTACCAAATCCTCATCAAGTGAATCTGTATCCACAGGATAAACATAATCGGGATCCTCACTTCTGACTGAGTTTCTTCTATCACTGTTGCTGCCTTCCTCTGCATGATATGCCTTCTTGTGTCGCCTAAAAGATAATGCTTTCAAAAATTTGACCTTTCGCAGACCTGCTTTTAAAGAACCACCCCCATTTTTGTCTGTCAACAAAGCCTTTCCAGGGTTCAGAGATACTGGAGCAGACATGATAAACTTCAGAAATATCTCTGAAGCTTCGTGAGTGTTCCTCAATTCCATAAGGTTGAGCACTAGCTGTCAACAAATATGTGAACATATCTTTAGGAAATAGTCGCATTAGATAATATATTCACGTAGCTGCAGGAATACAAGAACGCAAGCAAAAAGAATGTGTTTTAGTTTCTCTTACACAGAGTGAAAGGCAACTCTTGAAGCTGCCAACAGAGACTTCCAAAGGAACGAAAATTTCAATGCCCTCTTGTTTATATCCTGCTACTGAAGCAAAGTCTGCAAGATTCAATGTTGCAGAAGAAAGTACGGATACCTTCTGATTTGGTCCTTTGCTTGTACCCTGATTTAGCAGAAGTATGAATAAATACAAAGAAGGGAGTAAATGAACAATGAAATCGAACACAAAGACAACGTGTTCAATAGAGGAATTAGTGTCGATGAAAAGCTAAAACCAAAACTAAAGGATTAGAAGCACGAAATAATACACCCGTGGATTGGAAAACACACGATTATCATGAACGATAGGTTCAAAGCAGTCAAAGGAACATGCAGCTAAGGCCAATGTTATGACTATGGAAGAAGAACAACTTTCTTCAGTCTCAAACAAGTTGAGATTTAAGAATTTACTATTCCATTTAAGCTCAACACATATCATCATCAAACCAAATAAAAATACAAGAGAAAATAAGTTACATAAAAAAAATAATTAAAACCGATTTCCAACTAGTAGATATGGCCTATATGAGTCTTGATACTACATTGTGTCCTATCTTTAACCAAGTCTGCATTGATTCCAAGAAATTATAGGTCTTTCGAGACAACTTCTCTAGGTCTATCTCGTCTCCTTTTGTAACACCCCGTATTCAAGTACATATATTGGCGTATTCAAGTACGTGTATTGATCTTATTTATATGAAATTAATTTTATTTTATTTTATTTATACCGGAATTTGCCCGTCGATGGTTCCATACGAAGGTTATTGAATAAGCTTTCCAACGATATAAATATTTCCAAAAACGGATAGGTTTCGGATATAATCGAGCACATTCGAAACTATAAAACGGTGGCCGGGATATTTGGAATAGTAAATGTGCAGGAAAATTTCATGCACACAAACTACTGAGGTCAGCCATTTTTTTGGGTCAACTTTGAA
>NW_025890809.1:0-1183 GCF_002878395.1 Capsicum annuum
TTGGCTCATCATTTTGATAGGCAAGCCCAACTTGACACGTCAAACTCAAAGCCCGTGTGGGATAGCTCGGATGGTTTGAGTCAACCCGTATTGACATCTCTACAAAAAAAACTCTACATTATTGATACTCAAAGGAGACTTTGGAATCTTGAAGAATGCACGGAGGCGAATTCAGGATTTCAAAACACGGATGTATGAATGTGAAATTCATCAAGATGACCTACATTATGCATATTATACTAGACAAGGAGCCCAGAAATGGGGACAAAACAAGAAAAAATTCCATGAAAATGTGCACCAAGATCATAAATAACTTACACACTTGGATTATCAAGGCTCTAGGGTACCCCGCACCCCTAGCCCCACGCAAAACTTTCATCGTCACCATGTAAGACGAGGCCAACTTATCGATAGATGGACATTGCTTCAGTTCATACAACCTTTCGATAGGTGCTTGTTAGATCTTATTAAGCTTTTCTGCTACGATGATAGGATTTGCTTTTGCTATTGTATTCTAACCAGCATTCCTATAATCAAACGGGCAGTTGTGTTTGTCTGAATAATGATGAACTGCGCAATAAAGATCACCACATTTGCAACTGAACCCCGTTAATCCCACACGCTTACGACAAGCTATACACTTTTTCAAACCCTCTTTTGACTTCACTTGTGAAATCTGAGAGGCTAAATCTGCAGATGCAACCGCTGTACCTGCAAGAGCAAGTTCTGATTCATCGCTGCTTGAGCTTCTGCGTATGACGTCTTTGCTGGATGCAGCTGCAAGCTTTGCATGTTCCTGCTTCAGTAGTATCATGTCCTTTTGACACTTGGAACACATATTCATCGTAGTTGCACTACCGAAAAAATCACAGTCATTGATGCAAAGGACGGGGTCTTCTGGAGCTCGACAACCTGTCTCTTTAGATGACTCCATTTCTACAGTTAAAAATCCAAGTTCAACACCACAAGTGTCACGTCGGAAATCCTATTGGGCCGGACTGGCACCCGTAACCGAGGAGGCCCAGGAGAACCAGCTCCAGCTTATACTTCCCATGCATACCTCTATGACAACCCAAAATTCGGACAGCATCATATCGCATACAAAAGGAAACAATCACCTGTATAAGATCAGGCACACATATATATATGTATATACAATACTTGGCCATTGGAGCCATCACGT